>NC_056735.1:1423506742-1423652476 GCF_019279795.1 Protopterus annectens
GCTACCTACATTTTAAAAAGGTAGGACAAGAGTCGCTGAACCCATGCAGAATGGCCCTAAGTATGTACACAGAACTAAGTAGCAGCTTCTAGAATCAAACACTTTCTAAAAAGCACAGATGAAGCCACGGCCCTGGTAGAGAGGGCTTTGACCCTGCCTGGAATTCATCTGTTATGGCGAGTATAATAAAAGGTAATAGCTTTAGTCAATGATTTGTAGATGCTCTGTTTTGATACAGGTTGTCCCTTCTTACCTTCACAACAAATAAACAAACTGATCTGAATATCTGAGAGATATACGTCTGTCAAGACGGTACCCAAGTTGTCTGTGGACATTCAGGGTATGGAGTATTCTTGCTCTCTCATTTTAGATTTAGTAAAGAAAACAAAGAGATGGACAGTTCCACCTAAAGTAAACTTGGATACCACTTTAGGTAAAAAATGGAAGTTATGTATTTACCATAATGTTCCATCTGTTGTCCATTTTCATTCTTCCTCAACTGTTTGGTTCGGATCCAATCCTCAAACCTGACTCGGATGTTACTTTAGCTTGTGGGCACAAAGAAGCTCTTGAGCTCCTCCCTTACCCATAATGCACCAACCCCCTAACATAACCCAGATCTCGTTTGCTGTTTTACCTAAAGTAGGAAGTACTAATATAAATTCCTTACAGAAGAAACTGAAACTATAGCTGGAACTCAATATGAGGAACAGTGATGTCCTTGTAAGCTCTCATTCTTGGTTGAGGTTGGTGGATGGGAAGTTGAATAATGAAAATGGACAACGCAGATGGAAAGGTTATGGCATGTACATAACTTTTATTAGATGTTATCAATTTTCATTCTATCCTCAACTGTTGGGAGAGAGTCCCCAGATGCCTAAATTCCTGGGTGGACTCCAAGGATATGCCTGACTACGGCTGAGCCAAAGGCTGCTCTTCTCTGACACCAGATCCAGTTAGTAATAAGTAATTAAGGTATGAGGACTGGCCCAAGCTGCAGCCACACACATGATGTCCACAGAAGCCCTAGAGAGAAACACTGAAAAAGCTGCCACGGACCAAACTGAAATGGGCTGTTAAAGGTCTTGGTAAGGATAGACCCAATTTACTGCAAACAAATGATATGCAATCAGCCATCTGGCTGGTTACCTTTGCAAGTGATTTTCCCAATTTAGAATCTGCACAGGAAACAATCTGTTTTCCTAATTTATTTTGTTCTATGTATGCAAAAACGTAATTTGTGGACATCCAATAAATGCAACATACATTCAATCCTTGTTTGCAAATTTAGGAATGAAGATTAGCAGATTAATGGACTGGTCGATACTGGATTCTGACACCACCTTAGGAAGGAAAGAAAGGTCGGTACGTAATGATACTCTATGAAAAAATTAAGTAGGGATGTTCAGAGGACAATGCCTGGAGTTCTGCAACTCTTCTAGCAGAAGCAATTAATGGCCACTATAAAAACTGTTTTCCAGGTCAGGAACTTAAGATCACAGTTTGCTGCTGGTTCAAAGGGAGAATGAATTAAGGCCTGCAGTACTAAATTTAAATCCCATAGTGGAGTAGGATCTTTACAGGGAGGTGTCAGCAAGAGAGTGCCTCTCAAAAAAAAGCCTTACAAAGCTTAGATGATGCCAAGGAAGAATTCTTAAACCCAATATGAAAGTTGGACATTGCTGCTAACTGAGTTTGTAATTGCTGAGGAGCTAGCTCACTGGTTAAAAATCGTTGCCAAAAACTCAATACTTTAATATGGGAGCGGAGAAGGGGTCAATGTGTTTCTTATGTGGCCAAAAACAAAGCTTTCTTGTACAAGCCTTATGGGAAGAAAAAAGTATATAACAGACAGGAAGACAGCATTGGTTGTCTGGCTATTAAAGGAATTGGAGACACCACACGGATAAGCTTGAGGTTTGAGATAATTATACTAGTCATGCTTGTAGGGTGAGACAGGAGGTCTGGAACCGGATACAGAATCCAAGCCAGGTAAACTAGATGAGATCACAGGAAGTCAAATAAAAAAAAAAAAAAGGAAGGAAATCAAAGGAAATCTGCAGAGGCCAGTAATGTGTAATGAGGATGACTTTGATCTTTAACTGGGCAGCTTTCTGCAGAAATTTGGGAATTAGGGGAGTTGGTGAGTAAGCATAGAGGAGACTGGAGGGCCAGTTGTAGAGTATAGCATCCCTCGGTGATTCTCCCAGAGGTGGTGGGGGATATCAAGGCAAGGAAGCTGCTGTACTTGTTTAGGGGAGAAGCAAACAGATTGCAGCAAAGGCTGGCCCCACTGACAGAAAATCATTTTTGTCACTTTCATGTTGAGAGACCACTCGTGAGGCAGAGGAATGGACCTACTCAATTTGACTGCTATCACACTGGACTTCCTGGAATGGGCATGGCTATCAGAAAGTGGTTGGAAAAACTGCCCATTGTCACACTCTGAGGGCTTCTCAACACAAGGAATAAGACTTGGTTACCCCTTGTTTGTCAATGTACCAGACTACTGACATATTGTATGTCTAATAAATCCAACAATTATAACAAAAAAATGAGGGTCTCCAAGTTAAAATAGAAACACTTTATCAAAATTAAATTAAGCACTTTCATTACTCTGATGGGGACTTCATCAGAAAAAAATAAAATCTACCATTCCTTCCATTTTTAGTATACACACACAAATGCTAATTAATAAAACGTTCCCATTGGTTGTCCGTTTTACCAATCAAATATGCAAACTCTAAGTTCAACCTCGCCAACCTAACCTTTTACGTAGCTAAATTACCAACTTTTTTTTTTTTTTTTTTTTTTTACAAAACTGCCATTAATAATTTAAAACTTCAAATCGTTCTTTATGCGTTATAACTGTTGGATTTAATAGTGTACTTTTAACGCACTTCCACCTGTTTTTTCTGGTGTTGTATATTTGAATCTCAACTGTCCCAAAAAGGGGAGTGTCTTGGAAGTCTTACAATGCTAACAGCACAGCTCACATTTCTAGAACATTGATGTGTGTATTGGCCTCTTTGGGGGACCAAGTGTCTTAGATGGTCTTCCACAGAAAGTGCCCCCTCTCCCAATCTGGGAAGCGTCCATGGTCACTACAGCTTTGGGCTGAGGGAGAACAAAAGGGCAGCCTTGTAGAACTTGATCTGATAGAATCCATCAGCAAAGATATCTCTTGCACGCCTGACTGATTATCAACGCATGTCAGCCCAAATAAGAATCAACCATTGTGGTACTAGCATCCAATGAAGAATTCTCATATGAAATCTTGCTAGAGGAACTAAAATAATGGCTGCTGACACTGACCCCAAAGACTGAAGAATCAACCAGGTTGAAATTTTGGTATTGTGAATTATTTTCCTGACCTGTAATCGGACAGTTTGCACTCTGAGAGGAACAAAAGTTGTCAGTGGCACAGTGTTGAAAACCACTCCTATGAATTCCAGTGTTTGAGACTGTTGTAACGGAGACTTGTAATTTATGGTTATCCCCATATGGGAGCAAGTCTGGAATACTTGATCTCGTTCTCTTATTAGTAGTTGCCTGGTTGGGGCAGTAATGAGCCAGACGTCTAAGTATGGAAACACTCAGAATCCCTGCAGGCTCAAGTGATCTGCTACCACTGCCATGCAATTGAACACCCTGATGACTGTGGTGAGGCCAAAGGGCAGTGCTCTAAACTGGTAGTGACTAGCTGCCAGCCAGAAGGGTAAATATCTTCTGGATTGTCTGTTCATTTCTGTCATAGCACACATCCTTAAGGTCTATTGAGCACATCCAGCCATCCTTGCCTAAAAAAGGCAGAATGGACTATACCAGAACCATGACCATCCTAAACGGAGTGACAAACTGATTTGTTCAAGTCGCCAAGAACCAAAATTGGTCTCCAGTCCCCCATTTTCTGTGGCACTAAAGAATCTTGAGTAAGTTTCTGATTCCATCTGGTCTGGTGAGACCTCTTGGATGACTTTTCCAACAGCTTTTGTATTTCTAGTGCTGCTCCTTTCCTCTGACTGAGCAGAACACTGGGAGATTTGCATATAGTGTAGGTGGGAGGGGAAAAAGGGAATTATATAACCTCTGGAAATGATCTGTAATCATGGATCAGTCTCTCTGGTGAAGGGATAAATCGACCCCCGATTGTACCCTGTAAAGGCAATTGGGCATCCTTTCAGTAGTGCTGGTAGCCTCCTTTGTCATGTGGGTGTTGTCATCCATTCGAGTTGCCCCTTCTGCCCTTGGGGAACTAATCTCCATGTGGATTTTGGAAAGGACCCTAGGACTTTCTGAACCATATTTTTCAACTGCCTCTATTCCTAGACAATGATCTTTGAGGAGTCAAAAAAGGTACGCCCACTGCAGAGAGGGCCTTTCCATCTTTTTCACACCTGGAGAGTGCATCTTTAACTTTACAGCCAAACAAACTGCTGTCAAAGGGTGCATTGATGAACAAGGACTTGAAGGGCTCCGCAAAATCACACAAGTGCATCCAGGCATTCCTCCTGAGGGAAAAGCCTGAACCCACCACCCTCGAGACACCTTCAGTTGCATGCAAGACGAGCCTTATGGACAAATTACAGACTGTAGAGCAGCCCACTGCGAGGCCACAGAAGTCTGACTCTTGGTAGTAGTAGTCTCAGAAAGATTTTGACACTTCCTTTATCTAGTTTCTTTGTAGTCTCAAAGTATGCCAGGTAGTTCAGCAACCTAAGGACAAAAGTTTCTGAAGCATACACATGCTTCCCAAATTTGACCAATGCCCTAAAATCCCTGTTAAAGGGGTGGACAGAGGAACATTGCTCAGCAAGTTCTTTCCTGGCGGTCGCCACCATGACCATAGCATAGTACAGTTGTGTACACTTACCATAAATGTAGATGTTTGAGTGTATTCACTGTTGCAGTCATCACATCTGGGTTATCCCTGCCAGGGTAGCCCTCAGTTGGCTCAAATACCAGAGGCTTAGTATTTCTGCGCCAGTTGCTGTTGCTCCAGGACTGACATCAGGTCATCGGTAGTATAAAGTATGGCAGCCGATGCCATTACATCAGTTTTTCTTGCCCCAACTGCTGGAAGCCCCCAAGTGGCAGCCAGTATATGGTGGAAGAACCCCACCACTAGAAAGTAAACACCAAAAAGTTCCTTGTAAGGAGAGAGAGAGAAAAGGGGGATGGAGGGAGGGAAACCAGGGCTGCAACAGTGAATACACTCTAACATCTACATTTATGGCAAGTATACACAACCGTACTATGTTCTTCGCGTTTCACTGTTGCAGTCTTCACATTTGGGTCGATTCCCAAAGCTGAGGAAAGGGTGGAGGCAGTCGAGAAGACTAAGGGCTGGCAAGGATGCCCCTGCAAGACTGCAGTGGCAAAGCCTGCCCTGGATTTGGAGAAGATAGGCAGTTGGTAATGCTTGAAGGTGTGAACAGATGTCCAGGTTGCAGCCTCCAGGATGTCCCTGGCTGGGACTCCTTTGAGGAAAGCTGAAGAGGTGGAGGCTGCTCTGGTACAGCAATGAGTCCTGACCCCCTTAGGGGGAGGTTTCCCATGCTGCTTGTAGCTGAAATGGATGCAGTGAGCTATCCATTTGGAAATGGTTTGTTTGGATGTGGCTTTGCCCTCTGCTCCTGCAGCAAAGCTGACTAACAGCTGATCGATCTTTCTGAATGATTTAGCCCGGTCTAGACAGAATCTGAGCGGTTTGTACACATCTAGAGTGTGCAGTATCCTCTCTCCCTTGTTTTATGGGTTAGGGAAAAAGGTGGGCAAATGAATGGATTGGTTGAGAGCCACACTCGGCACCAGTTTTGGCATGAAGGATGGGTTAGTCCTGAGGGACACCCTGTCAGCATGGAGGATGATGAAAGGCTCTACAGCCATAAGTGCTTGTAGGCTCGGATACTCTTCTGGCTGAAGTGATGGCCAGAAGCAAGGCCGTCTTCCAGGACAGAAACTTCAATTCTGCTGAAGCTGCTGGTTCAAAGGGGGGGGGGGGTAGGGTGAGCTTTTCCAACACAAAGTTTAGATCCCAAGCTGGGGTAGGTGCTCTTCTGGGTGGCTTCAAGATGCTAGTCCCTCTTAAGAACTGTTTGATGAGAGGGTGAGAGAAAAGTGGTTGCTCAGTGTTGAAATGAGCAGAGACAGCAGAGGCATGAATTTTAACAGAGGAAAAGGAGAGACCACTGTGTAGTAGGTCAGCTAGGTAATCCAGGATGAGAGGTAGGGAGGGCTGTGCTGTAACGGCTCCCTTAGTCTGGATCCAGGTGCAGAACCTTTTCCATTTGTCAGCATAAGACTTTCTAGTGCTAGGGCGTCTGGCCTCATGTATAACATCTAGAACCTGTTCACTGAGATTGGCAGCTTGCTCAGTGGTCAGGGAATAAGCCAGGCTGCCAAATTGAACGTCTGCAATTGGGGATGCATGAATTCTCCTTCCCTCTGGGTTAAGAGGGTAGGGATCTGAGGGAGATGCCATGGTGGCAGAGGGGACAGGCTGTGCAGCAGTGGGTACCAGTGGTAGCAAGGCCAGTCTGGAGCAATCAGAATTGTCCTCAGTTTTTCCTCCCTTATTTTGAGCAGTACCCTGGTAATGAGAGATAGTGGGGGAAAAGCACAGACCGAGAGGTTGTTCCATTGGAAAGATAGGGCATCCACTTTCCAAGCCCTGCCGTGAGGCTCCCCGGTGCAAAACTTGCTGAGCTGATGGCTGTAGGGGGAAGCAAAGAGATCAGTCTTCGGGGTTTCCCATTTCTGAGTCATTAGGGTAAAGGTTCTTTGGTCTAAGAGCCCAGCAGGAATTGTGCTAACATGTGTAGTTGCATGGCTGAGGCTGTGTGCCAAAGGGTCATGGCGAGCCTGCATAGAGGGTAGGAACGAGTCCCTCCCTGCTTGTTGATATACCACATCACAATGGTGGTCTGTTTTGATCTGTAGAACTCCTGGGGGGAGAGAAGGGGCCTGAAAGCGCCGTCAATGCGTTCTTAACAGCTAACATCTCTTTTTGGTTGATGTGCAAATGAATTTGATGTGGGCTCCATTGGCCCTGTTATGCACCTGCCATCCAGGTGTGCACTCCACGCATAGTCCGATACATCTGTGGTGAAGGTCTGGCCAGCGTAGGGTGGTGAGAAGGGTAGTCCCTTGTTGTGGTTGCATGCTGCTGCCCACCATAGAAAATCTTTCCTTAGGCAAGGTATCACTGGTATAAGAGTTTCCAGGTCATGAGAGTGCTGACACCAAAGGCTTTTTAGGTACCACTGAAGTTTCCTCATATGCAGTCTGGCATACGGAATGAGTAGAATGCCAAGATGCCATGAATACCAGAGCTTGCAGGATCTTCCTTGCGGGTAGCTGGGTTCTGGTGGCTAGTTGAGAGAAATTGGGTTCTGGTGGCTAGTTGAGAGAAATAGGCTATCAGGTAAGTTTGCTTTTCCGGAGTAAGGAATGCAATCTGGGATGCTGTGCCCAGGCTTGCTCCCAGGAAATATAATCTTTTGGGTGGGTACTAGTTTGGATTTCTTTTCATGGATAGTGTATGCCAGGGAGGTCAGGTCTTTTACAAAGGCTAGGTGCTTGAGCAGGTTTTCCTGATTGACTGCCTGACTAAGGCAATCGTTTAAGAATGGGTAAATTTGAATATTTCTTTGTCTGCAAAAAGCAATGACGGGAGCCAGACATTTTGTGTAAACTCTGGAAGCAGTAGATAAGTCAAAGGGAAGCTCACAGAACTGAAAGTGCAGAGACCCTGCCCTGAAACGTAGACAGTTCCTGCATGATTTCCTGCTTGGGATGTGGAGGGTAGGCCTCTTTTAGGTCTAGGGTGGCTAACCAAGCATTCTTGGAGAGCATAGGTAGTAGTTGTTGCAGGGTGAATTTTGAAATCACCAGGAAGGTGTTTAGAATGGATAGATCCAAGGATGGGGCGCCAGGTGTCCTCTTTTCTGGGTACCAGGAGGAGACTGGAGTAGAAACCTTGGCCTATTTGTTCTGCAGGAATGTGCTCTATTGCCCTCAGAGAGCAGGGAAAGGACTTGCATTTTGGCTTCTGCCCACTGGTTTGGAGGAGAGTCACTGTGAGTTCCTACTATGAGGGGGTGGCTTAGCACTCCCTGGTTTTGAAGTGGAGGAACTCCATTGCTTTGATCTCTGCATTCCCTGTGGCTACTGTCTGAGAGGTCTGCTTCCCCGGGGTCTGGGCTGAACTGACCTGGAGGGGGCAGGAAAGGACCAGTGCTTGGAGGGGCAATGCCTACTGAACCTGGGTGGCTGGACCTGCAGAAGTCCTTAACTGTCTGCATAGATTTAGCTTTTTCTTCCATCTTTTTAAAGACCTCCTCTGCCTTGGTGCCAAACAAGTTGTCTTTGTGCAAGGGTGCATCCAATAATTTGGATATGACATGGTCTGGCAAGGGCTGTTTCTTTAGCCAAGCATGCCTTCTATGACTGCTGCCCTGCAAGATGCTTCTAGGGCGTCAAAACCACAGTGTAAGTTGTGCTTAGTTACTTGGCTTGCAGAATGCATTAACTCTTGTAAAAAGAAGTTGTGTACTCACCATAATGCTCCATTTGAGTAGTTATACTTCATTTTTCTGCAATCTGTGGGTATTCTGATCCACATCGGATCCGAGCCGGCAACTTTTTTTCTAGCATCTGCTCCGAGCTCCACCCCCTACTCATAATACACCACCATCTCTTATCTTCCCTCAGATCAAGTTTGTTGCAACCATACACTTTAGCAACTCAAACTAAATAAACCTAACGTTAATTCACATGAAAAGGTCAGGGGGACGGAGGGTGGGAAGGTTGCAGAAAAATGAAGCATAACTACTCATATGGAACATTATGGGGAGTACATAACTTCTTTATCTGAAGTAGTTAACTTCATTTTATCTGCAACCTGTGGGATAGAGTCCCCAGCTACTCAAAAATCCTGGGAGGCCCTCATGGAAGGATATTCCTGAGCACCGCAGAGCCAAAGGATGCTCTCCCGCTGGAAATCAGATCTAATTTGTAATGAGAGATGAAAGTATGTGAATTTGCCCAAGTTACTGCTGCACAAATGTCATCCAAAGGAACCTTAGACCAAAAAGCAGCAGAAGTCGCCATGGACCTGGTAGTGTGAGCTTTAACCAGGCCAGGAGGAGATAAACCTTTGGCTTTGTAAATATGTAAAATGCAAAGAGTGATCCATCTGGCTAAAGAAACCTTGGAAATGGCCTTCCCCAAAAAGGATTTAGAAAATGAGATGAATAACTGATCGGACTTACGGAAGGGTTGAGTTCTATGAAGATGGAAATGAAGTAGTCTATGAACATCTAACAAATGAAGTTTAAATTCACCCTTGTTCTGAAAATTTGGAAAGAAAGCAGGTAAATTAATGGTTTGGTTTATGTTTGATTGAGATGCCACTTTTGGTAGAAAAGAAGGATTTGTGCGGAGAGAGTCCCTGTCCTTATGGAAAACCAAATAAGGAGGCATGGCAGACAAAGCCAGAAGCCGAGAAACCCTCCTACCCGACGTAATAGCCACTAGGAAGGGTGTCTTCCAAGATAAAAACTTTAAATCCACTGATGCTGCAGGTTCAAAAGGAGGAATTACTACTGACTGGAGAACCAAAATGAGGTCCCAAGGAGGAATGAATCTTTGATAGGAGGACACAAAAGAAAAGGCTTTATACAGCCTAGGAGGAGGCCAGGGCAATCTTATTTTCACCAACGTGAAAATTAGAAAGGACTGCCAGCTGTACTTTCACCGTGGAGGAACTAGCTCCTTGCTGAAAAATAATAGTCAAGAAATCCAACACCGCTGGAACAGGGGCTGTAAAAGGATCCAGGTTTCTCCGAGAGGCCCACAGAGAAACGTCTCCATTTACTGCGATAAACTTTCCTAGTGGAAGCTTTAAGAGAAGCCACTAGTATAGATTTAACAGGGGATGAAGGACCGGGAGTCCTGGCAATCAAGGGAACTGGAGCAGCCAAGCTTTCAGCTTGAGACTGTCCAGATTGGGAGGGCAGACACCCGAAGGATGA
Source organism: Protopterus annectens (assembly GCF_019279795.1). Taxonomy (NCBI): domain Eukaryota; kingdom Metazoa; phylum Chordata; order Ceratodontiformes; family Protopteridae; genus Protopterus; species Protopterus annectens. The sequence goes on from NC_056735.1 coordinate 1,423,516,780, forward strand.
GAGATTAGATCTGAGCAGGGATCCAGAATCCACTTAAGAGCTAAAAGATGAGACCAAAGGAAGGGGAACCAGACTTGACGAGGCCAGAATAGGGCAATGAGGATCACATTGCTCCCCAGTTGGCAAGCTTTCTGAAGAAACTTTGGAATGAGTGGTAATGGTGGGAAAGCATACAGTAAACCTGAGGGGGGCAAACAGTACAGTTGTGTACCTACCATTAATGTAGATGTTAGAATGTATTCACTGTTCCAGTCATTACAATTTGGTTATCCTGCTGGCAGGCTATCCGCAGTCGGCCTGAGTTCCAAAGTCTAGGTCCGGCGTTGGTTGCTGTTGCCTCCTCCCTGACGTCAGTGCGCCAGGGTATAAAAGATGCACCCGACACCATTTTCTTCAGTTTTTCTTGCCCCAGATGTCAGGTGTCCCTAAAATGGTAGGCTCACTAATGCCAATAAGCATGTGTAACCAAAAAACAACTTTTCCTTCATCTACAAGCAAATACACCACATAGGTTGTATAGAATAGAGAAGTACAGATAAGTCCCAGCAAAGAAAAGGGGGATAGTGGGAGGGTAACCTGGACTGCAACAGTGAATACACTCTAACATCTACATTTATGGTAGGTACACAACTGTACTATGTTCATAGTGTTTCACTGTTGCAGTCATTACAATTGGGTTGAATCCCAAAGCTATGGTTGGGAGGCTGGTGCTAAATAGGATTAGGAGAGGCTATCAGGCCCTGCAGAACTGCAGTGGCAAAGCCTGCCCTGGATTTAAAGTAGAGGGGTAAGTGATAGTGCTTTGTAAAAGTATGCAATGAACTCCAAGTTGCATCCTCTAAAATGTCTTTGGTTGGTACTCCTCTGAGGAAGGCTGCGGAAGTGGCTGCTGCTCTGGTGTAATGTGGCCTAATGCCCTTAGGCACTGATTTGCCATGCTGTGAATAGCAGAAACGAATGCAGTGGCCTATCCACTTTGAAATAGTCTGCTTTGAGATGGGCTTTCCTTGTGATCCTGCAGCATATGCTACTAGAAGTTGTTCAGTCTTTCTGAAAGCTTTGGTTCTGTCTAAGTAGAAGCTTAGCTGTCTGTGAATGTCCAAAGAATGCAGAAGTCTCTCACCCTTATTCTGTGGGCTTGGGTAAAAGGTAGGCAAGTGAATTGTTTGGTTAAGGGCCACACTGGTCACTACCTTAGGCATAAATGTAGGGTTTGACCTCAGAGAAACCCTGTCAGGATGAAAAATTATAAGCTTCCACAGCCATGAGTGCCTGTAACTCTGAGACTCGTCTAGCGGAGGTTATTGCTAGGAGCAGAGCTGTTTTCCAGGAAAATAATTTTATATCAGCTGCAGAGGCTGGCTCAAATGGAGGCAGTGTAAGTTTTTCCAAGACAGAGTTGAGGTCCCATGCAGGTATTGGTGCTCTCCTTGGGGGGTTTTTATGTTTTTTCCCCTCTGAGGTACTGCCTTAGTAATGGATGAGAAAAAAATAGGTGGTTCTTTACTGTTGTTGGTTAGGGGTCGCCACAGTGGAACTCTGGTCTGCTAATGATTGGTAGTTGATTTTTACGTGCCGAGTTACCAGCCCTAACGCACAACCTTCAACGAAGGTACGCCCATTCACGCATGTCTCCACACAGAAGATGCTCTGAGAATCAAACCGGACAGCGCCTTACTGTGAGGCGACAACGCTACCGCAGCACCACCACCGTGGATAGGTGGTTCTGTATTGTAATGAGCTGAAATGGCAGAGACGTGAATTTTAATTGATGAAAAGGAAAGGCCTTTATCCAGCATCACAGTTAAGTATTGCAAAATCTGAGGAATATTTGGAACAATCATGGCAATACCTTGTGCCTGGTTCCAAGCACAGAATCTCTTCCATTTTTCTGCATAAGATTTTCTAGTGCTAGGCCTCCTGGCCTCCAAAATAACATCCATGACTGCTTTAGAAAGAGGTGCGTCTTGAATGGCTACATTATCCACCATGCTGCCAGGTTTAAGGTCCTGAGTTGGCTGTACAATATCTGACTGTCTTGTTGGGTCAATAAGTGAGGAATTTGAGGTAATGTCCAAGCTGGGCATTGAGACAAGCTCTTTAGGATTGGGGGCCAGTCTGGGGCAATCATTTTTGGCTTCTCTTGTCTGACCTTGAAGAGTACCTTGGGGAGGAGAGGCAGAGGAAGAAAGGCATATACTGTTAGGTTTTTCCAGCTGAAAGATAGAGCATCCACGTTCCATGCTTGCTTGTGATAAGCCCTTGTGCAGAATCTTTGTAGTTGGCAATTGTGAAGGGAGGCAAATAGGTCTATGTCCGGGCATCCCCAGTTCCCTGTTATCGTGCTGAAGACTTGTGGATCCAATTTTCCACTCGTGGGGATCCATTAGGTTTCTGCTTAGTTCGTCTGCCAGAGTATTTATCCTTCCTGGCAGGAATTGTGCTTGCATATGTACTTGGTAAGTCAATGCTGTGTCCCACAAGTTTATGGCTAGTCTGCAGAGGGGGAAGGAATTGTGCCCCCTGGTTTGTTTATGTACGACATGACTGTGGTATTGTCCGTCTTTATTAGTCGTTGTCCTGGATGAAGTAAGTCCTTGAAGGCTGTCAGGGCATTTTGAACTGCTAGCATCTCTTTTTGATTGATATGTAGATGCATTTGACTTGCGGACCATGTGCCCTGAATACATCTTCCTGCCATATGGGCCCCCCAGGCATAATCCGATGAATCTGTTGTCAATGTCTACCTGGCTGTGGATAAGGTGAATGGCTGTCCCGTGTTGTGGTGACAGGCCTTTGCCCACCATCGAAACTCCTGTTGCAGGCAGGGAATGAGGGTAATTGTTTCCAGGCTGTGGCAATGTTGAGTTCAAACACTTTTTAGATACCACTGAAGTTTCCTCATATGCAGTCTTGCATACGGAATTAGCAGAAAGCAGGATGCCATGAAGCCCAAAGCCTGCAGAATTTTTCTTGCAGATAACTGGGTCTTTGTTGCCAACATTTTGAAATAAGTAGTTAGTTGTCTGCGTTTGTCTGGCGTGAGATAAGCCATATGGGCAGTTGTATTTAAGCTTGCACCCAGGAATAGTATCTCTTGAGAGGGTACGAGTTTTGATTTCTTTTCGTTTACCGTGTACCCTAGGCCTGTTAGTAATGTTTTTACAAATGCCAGATGCTGTAGTAGAGTGTCCTTGTTCTCTGCTTGAATAAGGCAGTCGTCCAAGTAAGGATATATTTGAATTCCTCTGTCTGCAAAAAGCAATTACTGGTGCCAGGCATTTTGTGAAGACCCTGGGCACAGTAGATAAGCCACAGGGCAGTGCAGAGAATTGGTAATGCATTGAGCCAGCTATAAATCTGAGCTATCTTCTGCATGATTGTCTGACTGGGACATGCAGGTACGCCTCTTTTAGGTCTAAAGTCACAAGCCAAGCCTTCCTGCCCCGCATGGGCAGAAGCTGCTGCAGAGTTAACATTTTGAATTTTGGAATATCCAGGAATGTGTTCAGGATAGATAGGTCCAGTATTGGACTCCAGGTTTTGTCTTTTTTGGGCACCAAGAATAGCCTTGAGTAAAATCCTAGTCGCTGCTCTTGCTGTGGTACTTGCTGAATGGCTCTCATGTCCATGAGGGATGAAACTTGTTTTTGTGCCTCTGCCCATTGATTGCGTGGCAGGTCTGGCATACCGTTTGGCCTTGGCAGGGTGTGAAAATGGAACCTGTAGCCCTGGGATACGATATTTAAGACCCATTTGTCCTGGGTGATCATGTGCCAATTTTGTGCAAAAAGTGCTAGTTTTCCCCCCAAAGGAGCTGCCAAAAGATAAGTGCTTGGAGCTGGCAGGGGAAGTCATTGAGATTGTTTCCTGTATGGCTGTGATTTTTCTTCTCCACTTTTGTAGGTAGAAGCACCTCATTGTTTAGGCCTGTACAAGCCTTGGGGCTATGATCTGCCTCTAGAGCATCTGTATCTGCCTCTGTGGCCTGTCTGACACTGGAAAGGACCAATTCTTTGCAGGCCAGTTCCTGCTAAATCTGGGAGGCTGTACCTGTAAGAAATTCTTGACTGTTTGCATAAATTTAGCTTTGTCCTCCATTTTCTTCAACACCTCTTCTGCTTTAACACCAAACAAGGTATCATGTTGTAATGGAGCATCTAATAATTTTGCTTTAACATGATCGGGCAGATTCTGTTCTTTTAACCAAGCATGTCTCCTAATGACAGAACCTGTAACAGCGGCCCTGCAAGAGGCCTCTAGAGAATCAAAAGCACATTGCAAAGTATGCTTTCCTACTTGTTCAGCTGCATGCAATAAATCCTGCATTTCTTTGCTTTCTGCACATTCTGAATTTGTCAACATTTTCTGTTTAAGCAGTGACATTAGCTATTGCTGATACTTGTTGTGTCTTTCGGCTTTTCCCGGTTAGGGGTCGCCACATTGGAACTCCAGTCCGCTAATGATTGGTAGTTGATGTTTACGTGTCGAGTTACCAGCCCTGATGCACAACCTTCAACGAAGGTATGCCCATTCACGCATGCCTCCACGCAGAAGACGCTCTAGCTGAGAATCGAACCAGACAGCGTCTGACTGGGAGGCGACAACACTACCGCAGCACCGCCGCAGAAATAAGCATATGAAATTAATGAATGCCAATGTAGCCGTTAAAAAACGTACTTTAATAGACCGTTAGTAAAATAATGAAATAGACATTTAGCGCTTTCATCCATACTATGGTGAGACTCCATCAGAATGTCTAATCTAAAAACTCTTTGTCAGTTATTTAATAACTTTTTGGTACCAAAATCGTCCCTTTTAAAATTTTAAAGTGGTATAACAAAAAAAAAACTACCACAATAAAAAAAGTGTATAAATACAATAATCATCCTCATACAATGTAACCAACATCGTTGTCCCTTCAAAATAATTGCTGATGATTGTTTTTGTAAAATCCTATACTATAATTGAAACAATATAATTGAAAAAATGTATATATATGAAAAAATATATATACATACTAACTCATACAAAATAAAATAAATTAAATTGATAACTTAACACATAGGATGAAATAATTCCTTGGCAGAGGTCAATTTATTGTTAACATATTTATGTGTAACAATATAATTACTTATGATATACAACAGGTCTCTATGGATGTACCTCTCACCTAAACTCATAAATCAGTTCAGGAAGACACTACAAGGTTTGATATGTGTGCAAATGTACACTAAACTAATTCAAATAATGCCAAAACGTCTTATTATGCATGTTAGATATATGAACTTCTGTTCACAGTGCAAGGAAAAATTCTCCTCTTGATTTTATATATTCACTGAATAAATTACTCTTTATATTTTCTAAGCACTAACCCTATATATTTTCAAATACTGAATGAAGTACAAATAACTGTACCATTTTAATGATACTACTTTTACTTCATTATCTCCTTATTACCGTAAAGCTAAAATGGGTTTTCTAGTAATATATTAATTTAATCCTGGTCCCCTATATAAAACTATAAAACCCATTTTAGCTTTACGGTAATATGAAGGAGATAATGAAGTAAAAGTAGTATCATTCAAATGGTACAATTATACTTACTTCAGTGAATATATAAAATAGAGGGGAGAATTTTCTTTGGATTCTGAGTAATCTTGGCTCTCCCAGTGGAAATGCTCCCTCATAGTATGCAGGGTTCCCCCAAAAGAATAATCCTCAGGAGGAGAGGCTGAAGGAGATTCTTTAGCATCAGAATCCTCATACGGAGGAAGAGAATATTCCTGTTCAGAAGAAGAATCAGAGGAAATGGAAACCTGATCTGAAGATGCATATTTTATCTCTTGCCTAGGCCTCTTATCAGGAGGGGGATGGGAACCTCTGCTCAAAGTAATTAGGTCTTCGGCCATTTTAAGCATCTGTTTTTTTAGGCATGCAGGCCTGTCCAGGAGAATGCTGTACTTGTTTCTTTGTCTTTAGAGTTGCTTTAGTCTTTGCCTTTGAAGCTGAAGTTGGTTTTACATATAACTGTGTAGGCCTGAAAACACCCTCAGAAGCTGATGCCTGCTCAGCAGCTCCGGACCCATCTGAGGGAATAGTTTCCGAGTGTCCAATACCTTGAGTTTCCAGCAGCCTAGTTGGCTCCACGTGGGAGTCGGAAGCGGCCTATGGCTCTGAGGTGGAGGGCGTCAGGGGTTGCAAAGTGCCTCACTGAGAACCAGCGACAGGCCTGGCAGAAGCCTAGTCAGTTTTGGACCTCGGGTGCCTGTCGTTTTCTTTGCGCTTTTTATAAATTCCGGTAGTCAGTTGCTCCGACGGCATTATATAGTTAAATCTTCTGCCAAAATAATGAAATGCAAAATCGTACAGATGCTTAATAATGCGCTGGTTAAATCTAGCACAAAACCGACAACTAGCAACGTCGTGGTCAGGGCTTAGGCAAGGAATACAGTAAGAATGAAAATCCTTATGAGTATTTGCTTCCCACAAGAAATACAATTAACTTTTTCTGACATCGGTCTGGAGCAAGAAAAAAAAGTTTTCCCAACGGGGTACTTAGCTTTAATGAGGACTTCTGATCTGAAATTCAAATTTGAAAATCTTAGGAGTCGGCCGACTGGCACTTGTGAACTGCTTTTGCTTCGGGCACCACACGGCAAGAAAGACTGAAGAAAATGGCATTGGCTGCATCTTTTATACCCCTGGCACACTGACGTCAGGGAGGAGGCAACAGCAACAGACGTCTGACCTAGACTTTGGAACTCAGGCCGACTGCGGGTAGCCTGCCAGCAGGATAATAACCCAATTGTAATGACTGCAACAGTGAAACACTATGAACATCTGGACTAGAGCATCTCTGGGGGCATCCCCTGGTGAGAAAATCAGAGCTAAGAACTTGCTGCACTTAAGAGTTGGCAGGAGATGCAAAGAGATAGCAGCAAGGTTGTCCCCATGCAAGGAATATCTCCTCCACTCGTACGGCATCAGAATAGCCTGACTCAATCTGTCCGCCAAGACCATTTAACAGCTAGAGTCCATTGAAGAACCCGCATGTGAAGGCGTGCACAGGTGAGGATAGAGATCGCGGCAGCCATAGAGCCCAGGGTTCGGAGAACATCACTCGCCTTTGGAAATCTGAGGTCCACTATTAGAGCAATGTGGTACCTGAGGTTTAAGATCCTGTCTGGCGTTAAGAAGACTTTCAGTTGCAAAGTGTCTAGCCATGCCCCAATAAAATCTAAGCCTTGTACAGGCTGCAAAAGGGATTTGGGAACATTGACTGTAATCCCCAGCCAATCTGCCAAGAGAAGGAAGTAGTCTCGGGCCAGACAAAGACGGCGCTTGGTGGACGCAGCGAACAGCCAGTCATCCAGGTAAGGAAATACCTGAATTCCCAGGTGAGCTGCTACACTACTGCCATTACCTTGGTAAACACCCTGGGGGCTGTGGTGAGACTGAAGGGTAGGGCTTTGAACTGGAAGTGACTGGTTCCCAGCCAGAAGTGAAGAAACCCCCTGGAACCTCTGTGGATCTTGATATGGTAGTAAGCAACCTGGAGGTCTAACGAGCACATCCAGTCGCATTCTCAGAGATAAGGTTGCACCGACTGTAGGGTGACCATCCAGAACTTGTTTGGCGATAGACAGGTTCAATGTTGACAGGTCTAGAATGGGCCGGAGGTCCCCAGTCTTTTTTGGCACTAAAAAGAACCTGGAGTAAATGCCTAATCTGGACTGGTCGAGGGGGACTGGTTCGATGGCTCATTTGTGAAGCAGCTTTGAAACCTCTAGAGCTACAGCCTCCCTGTGAGTGGGTGGGACATCTGGGAGGTGTGTTGGAGCACTTGGAGGGGCAACAAATAGCATAGTGTAGAATATGGATATTATTTGTAGCACCCAGTGATCTGCAGTTATGGACTCCTATGCCACTGGGTGCAAGGACAATCTCCCCCAGACTGCCTCCAAAGTAGGACAGTCGGGCTACCCCTTAGGGCTGCTGCAAGGGCCTGTCAGAAAAAGGTTCCCTAGACCCGAAATTCCTGGGACCCCCTCTACCTCTAGGTCAGTGTCGATCCTGTCTCCCTCTACCTCTGAGGGATGAGTTGTCCTGAAACTCCCGGGAAACCTGTGATTTCGAGGACCACATCATCTTTTGCCCTCTTTGGTTCCTACAAAAAACCATTGAGGGTTACAGAAGCAGATCCTGATGGCAGACAAAGTCTTCCCGTCTTTTTCACTCTGGACAAGAGTGTCACATACTGTCTTCCCGAAAAGGGAAGAATCATCATAGGGAGCATTGGTAAATGATGTCTTGAAAGGGTCCGCAAACTGGCAACCTGAGCCAGGCATGTCACCTCATGGCTACGCCCGTCCCAGCCACCCTAGCTGCTTCTTCCGTGGTGTAGGAAAGGAGGCGCATGGATGTGTTTGATACCGATTTCAGAGTCATCTTCGTGGAAAAGATCTGCTTGTACTGCTACAATAAAGACTTTGGGGGAGACCCAGCGAATTCCAAGACAAGGTCTCGCTGCAGCCGTATAACATGTGCCAAATAGTTCAGCGCACAGATGGAAAAGGTAATTGACGAATAAACACGCTTCCCAAACCTATCCACTGACCTGGACTCCTTGTCCGGAGGGTGGACTGAGGAACTCTCTTACGCCAATTCCTTCTTTGTGGCTGCTACGACCACCGTAATGTCAAGGGGGGCTCCTTTAGACCAAGGTTGTCAGTCTGTGGGAGGAGAAAGAATCTTAAGATGTTTGGGGATCAGCTCCATGGTGTCAGGCTCCTTCCATGCCCATGTGGTGATAAGATCCACCAAGGGGTCTGCTGGCAGGGACACCCAGGAAGTAGATGGGCCCATGCCAAAAGCCTCCAGTAACATGGACTCATCCGTAGGTTTTGAGGCTGACCAACCTCCCCTCTGGCGGAGGATCTCTATGATGTTTTCAAAGGATACATCCTCGGGAGGTGACCTGTGGGAACCTTCTCCATCTAAATCCATGTCCGTAGTGAGGGACTCAGGGGAGTCCAAGTGCCTCTTTTTGCACTTGTACTTACAGGGGCCTTCTTCAGTGGGACTCTCTGAAGAGGACTCGTGAGCCACGGGGGTTCCTCAAGGGGAATAACCTGGGGCTCCTCTGGCACAGGCTGTCCCCGAGACAGGTTGAAGGAAGTAGTTGCCAAATCCAGTGGAGTCTGGGTGGAATCCGAGGAGATGGGCTGAGGTCTCAATCCCTGGGAGAGATCCCTCTCCAACACTTCAAATGCCGAAGGAGAGCGCACCTCCTTGGCACCCAGCAAGGAAGAAGCCTCTCCCAGGGTCCGAAATGGGGATCGGAGCCAAAGCGAGGGTAGCCTGAGTTCCAAGGGAACGGTTCGGATCCGAAAAGGTCAGAGCCCAATACGGATCCATTCCCTCGGGCCAGACTCCCTGTCCACAGCTCCGAGAGTCACTCAGATCCGAACTGGCCGGATCCGAGGAACTCAAGGTAACAGCCAGAGTCGAGGTTGGAGGAACAGTCGGCCCCGAGCTACCATCTCCAAAGAGTCTCAGATTCAAATACCCCGAAGCAGCTGCACGGATCAGGGAAGGAGAAATAGGACAGAAAAAGGGCATGGACGTTCCCCCTCCAGAGGGCCAAGGGCCTGGAAAGACTCCCATCTGTATTAGGGTCTAAATGAATCTCCGCATCATCCTGTCCATATCCAAGTCCAATGGACAGAGTCTAATGCAAAGAGGAGACAGACTCTGATCTGGCTGGTCTGCAAAGCAAAGATGAGGAAGGCCTTGGATCTGAAGGCTCCATCTGCTCCGGTGAGAAACTGGGTGAGCGGAGCAGAGTAGAAGCTGGTCTCAGAGTCTTTGATGGTGGACTAGGGAAGGATTCCCTGTCTGGAGACCTTGAGAGACCTATCGCTCTTCCTCTCCGTCTTCCTTGCATCTTTCTTTATCCTTGTGTTCTTTTTCTTTGTCTTTTTTGTCATCTTTATCCTTTATCCTCCCCCCACACCATTACGGGTGGGAGTTTGAGTCCCTGCCTGGTGGGGGGGGGGGGGGGGGCAGGAGTACCAGAAACCAAGGCAGTGGCAGAATCCAGCATGGAGGCAGGGAGAAGACCCTTGGCAACCAACTTGGCCTTCCTATACCTGAGGGCCCTAGGGTTAAAACAGTCACAAACTGCACACTGAATAGAAAAATGAGGCACTCTCAAAAAGATTACACACAGAGTGTGACCATCGGTCGGTGAGAGCCTATGGCCATACACTGTGCATTTTTTAAAAACTGACTTAGTTTTGAGTTATGGCTGATCAGCCTAACAGCCACATCCGAAAGAGAAAGCATACAACACTAGAGCCCACACACTGAAGGGAAGTGGGCCTAGAGACTACTGTAATGAGAAAAAAACTTTTTTTTTTTTAAACTAGAATCGATGAATAGTGTACAACAGTGAGGAAGGGAAGGCTAACAACCACTTTCACACAGAAAAGTAAACACACTTACAATCCCTGAAGCTCAGAGCAATGGAGACCATGATGCTCACAACGGCGCAGCAAACGAGATCTGATGGAAGACAGGAGATGGTGGTGTATTACGGGTAGAGGGAGGAGCTCAGAGCAGATGCTAGAAAAAAAAGTTGCCGGGCCTGGATCCGATATGGATCCGAATTCCCACAGGTTGCAGATAAAATAAAGTTAACTACTTTCTGCACAAGCACGAAGACATTTTTTTTCTTTGAGGAGTTCCATGGTGTTTTGCTGAAAATTTAGCATATGGAACCGACAATTTAGTGCTCTGATAGCAAGAGTAGCAGGTGTATATACTGTTTTACCCAATTTGTCTAATGCTCTGGAATCCCTACTTGAGGGGGTGGGATTCTTAGCAGAAGTTGCTGTAATTCCTTTAGGCCCTTGAGAAATAACCTCCGGGTCAGCAGTAGGATTTTTCAAAAGAAATTTCTGTGAGTCAGGGACTAGTCAGGTTTCCGGGGAGCAGGAGGGAGGGTGTCAGGAGTCAAAATGGATTCCATGAAAACATCATCCACAATATTCAGGACAGGAGGAATGGCCAAGGGTCTGTGCTGTGGAAGATCCAATAATTCCCTGAGTCTCTTTTTAAACTGACGGTAGTCCTGAAATTCCCATTGGAAATGCTCCCTTAAAGTATGCAGGATTTCCCCAAAGGAAAAGTCCTCGGGTGGAGAAGCTGAAGGAATGAATTCCTCTGCATCAGAATCCTAATAAGCAGAAAGGGGTTGCATGTCTTCATATTCAGATGCATCAGAGTCATCGGACTCCTGTTCAGATAAAACTACTGGGGACAGATCTCTTTCTTTTGGAAGGGGTAGCTTGGCTTCCCCTGATCAGCATTATAAGGTCTTCTGCCATTTTAAGCATTTGAGACTGAGGCAAGGAAGCAGGTGCCTGTGATTGGTCCTGTTTCTTGGATGTGGTTCGTACCCTGGGCCTTAGAAACTCGGTAGTTTGAGAAAGAACAGTAGACTTGTAAGAAGTCGGTCTGTGTCGAGAAATGGTAGTGCGAAATACTTCCTCAGAAGTCTGTGCCTGCGCAGCAGCTCCGGAACCATCTAAAAGTAGAGACATCCGCTGAATCCTTAGTCGAAGAAGAGTTTTGCTGCATACCGGACTCTGAAAGGGTCTCGGTAGCAGCCTGCAAATCCACAGAAGCGGGCATCAGGGACTGCGAAAGCATCTCACTGAGGACTGGAGAACTGACAACTAGCTTAACGTAAGCATAGTCTGTAGGTTTGGGCCGGTGTAGTCTGTCTCAGTCTTTATCCTTACTTTTTTTTGGAAGATCTGCTATTGGATGGCTTGACAGCGAAAATATCTAGCTACAATAAGGGCCCGACAACGTATAGTTCTGGTGTTGAACAAAGCACAAAAACGGCAGTGAGGGACGTCGTGGTCCGGGCCTAAGCAAGTGATGCATTAAGAATGAAAGTCTTGGTGTGGTATTTGCTTTCCACAGGCGAGACAAATGTTAACTTTTTCTGACATCGGTTAGAGCAAGAAAAAAGGTTCCCCAATGGGGTACTTAGCTTTAGAAGACTTCAGCTTCAATTTGGAAAACGAAACTCGGGTAAGCAGCAGACTGGCACTCGTGCAAACTGCTTCCGCTTTGGGATCCTCTGCAATAAAGACTGATGTAATGGTATCGGCTGCCTTACTTTATACTACTGATGACTTGACGTCAGTCCTGGAGCGACAGCAACTGATGTAGAAATACTAAGCCTCTGGCATTCAGGCCAACTGAAGGCTACCCTGGCAGGGATAACCCAAATGTGATGACTGCAACAGTGAAACACTAAGAACATCTAAGGCTACTCCCTTGCTCCAGAAATCCCTACCTACAGGTGGTGCCAGAATCCGATCTGGTCTTTTGGGGATTGGCTCAACTGAGTCAGGCTCCTTCCACACCTTCCTAAAGAACAAGTGAATGAACTCATCAGCGGGTGGAGTTACACAGGAGCTAGACTGGCCAGCTCCTAAGGCCTCCAGGAATACCGACTCCTCTGGGAAAGGGTCATCAGAGGACCAATCACTTCTCTGCTTAAGGATCTCAAGAATGTCTCCGAATGAGATATCTTCATCTTGGGGATCAAAGACAGAACGTTCTGGAGAGAAAGCAGCCAATGGAGTACAAGAACCCACACTTCTGCCATCTCGGCTCTGTCTGCCTCGAAGGCAATCCGCCCATGGCGGAAGTTTGAGCAGAGCTGTACAGTGCCGAGGCTCAGAGAGGCAGAGACAAGCTCAGTCAACTTCGAAGACGACTCATCACCTTGGATCCGACAGGGACACTATGGCTCAGAGTCATCCGGCACTGAAACCATCAGAGACGAATATTCAAATTTTGGATCCAATCCAGATGGCCCACGCATACTCAGATCCAGGGGCTCCAAAACAGATGGACGGATCTGAGAATGAGCCAAGAGAGGTGGAGTAGTGCAAACTAGGGCTTCCTGACCTGAAGAGGTAGGAGCAGGGAGAATTCCCAACTGTATCTGTGCTGAGAGAAATCTCATCATCAATCTGTCCATATCGGCTTTAGTCAGACTTCTGGAAGAACAAGAGGAAGCCAAGAATGGACTTAAGAGTGCCGTACTACACAAATGGAGAATTTAGTTTGGAAGGTACTGGATCAGTACTGGGTGAGTACCTAGTTCTTCTAAGGGCCTCTGATCTGAAGAGCTTGAATCTGAGGAGGTGACTGTCTGATCTGGCGGTGATAAAATAGAAGTAATCTTCGGATCCAATGTTTTTTCTTTGGCGACTCCATGGATGAAAGAGCCAATGATCCTTAAGGTTTAAGAGACTTAAGTCTCCTTAGTTTTAGACTTGGAGGGTTGAGCTCCAGCATTAGCCTCAGAGAAAGATGTAGGGAGTAACCCTTTCAAAGTGATTTTAGTTTTCTGGTCTGCAATGTCATGCGGATTAAAGTTTTTATATATATGGCATTCAACGTGAAGGTGATCCAGGCCTCGACAATACACACATAATGAACATGCGTCAGACAAAGGCAACTTGTGACCGCACCTTTGGCGCTTCTTAAAGCTAGAAGGGCCTTTTTCTGACATCTTGAACTGCACAAGAGGAAAGTTTTTTTTTTTTTTTTTAAATAGAAAAGGAAAAAGAAATAAATACTAATGTGGTACAAAGAACACACTAAGTTAGTGTAAAGGCAAAAAACCATAACAATTAGCAGGGATGGTATAAAAAGACTGCGCCAAGTGTAAGACAGGGAGGATAAGAAAGTGATAACCATTACAGAGCAATAGAAAAATTGAAAAAACTTATGAATTGCTCAAGAGCTAAAGGCAGCAAATGGGGTCTGGGGTATGTTAGTGCATTATGGGTAAGGGAGGATCTCGACAGCTTTTTGGTGGTCATGAGCTAAAGTAATGGTCAAGAGTGATCCGAGGATCGGATCCAAACCCAACAGTTTAGGACAGAATGAAAGCTGACATCAGATAGAAGGATTAGTTCTCAAAGAAACTCTGTCCTTTAGAAAATGATGGAAGGTTGACTTACCATAAAACCTTGCAACTCAGGATACCTTTCTTGCAGAGTCATAGCAATCAGTAAAACCGTTTTCTATAAGTTAAGAAACTCAAGTCAGCCAAGTTAGCTGGTTCAAATGAAGCAAGTGTTAGCTTCTCCAACACAAAATTAAGATCCAAAGGAGGAGCCACTGGTTTACTTGGTGGCCTCTTATGGAATGCAAAACCCCTTTCAAGAACGTTTTGACATGAGACTGCCTTGAAAGAGGAGGATCTACAGGCAAACATACTAAACCTTGACAGAGGAATCAGAAAGGCCGGAGGACAGAAACTCACAAATATTGTAAAACCGGAGAACAACTAGCCCTGAATGGGTACTGGTTATGTTGTTGGCACCAACCAGAAAACATTACCTGTTTGCTAATATATGATTTTCTAGTAGCAGGCTTTCCTGCCTCCCTTAATGCCTGCAGAAAGTACTCCATAAGGTCTTGATTCCTTTTAGGTACCTATTTATTATCCAAGCAGTCAAATTAAAACAACTAATGTCTGAGTGCATCAAACACCCTTGTTCTTGTGTGAGTAGACCTAGTTTATGATGAAGCTTATGGGAACTGCCCCTGGCCATTTTCGAAAGAAGGGAGAACAGTTGTCTAGGGCAGAAGACCGTCACCACAATGATCCTGGGGGATTCCTACTAAATCTTCAGAAGTACTTTGGATATTGGTGGAAAGAATACATGAACATTCCTCTCCAAAGAGAAGAAAAGGCATCTGTCTGCCAAGGCCTTCTTGCTTAGAATCCTGGAATAGAATCTTGTTAGTTAACTGTTCAAAGAGGAGGCAAAAAGGTCACTTGAGGAATTCCCCACAGATAGATCAAACATTGGAAGACCCCCAAATACAGTTTCCATTCATGTGGGCTTGCCCTGGTCCTGCTCAGCTTGGCTGCCACATCATTTTGCTATTATGGAATGTAGGATGCCAGGACAGTGTGACTACTGTAAAGCTATATCCTAATCTAACATGGTTAGTCTGCAAAGTGGGGGATACAACCTGGCTCCCCCCTTGCTTGTTGATGTACCCACAAGACTATGGTACTGTCTGAAACCACTTTGAAGAGGTTCTTGGTGCCAAAGATGGTTCAGTCATTCAGACAGTGTTGAGTGGCTTGATCAGGACAAGCATTGCCTAGATATTCATGTGTCTCCATCTATTTTTGGTGTTCCACACTACTGCACTTTATCCTCCAGAAACTGCTCCCCAAGCATAGTCTGAAGCATAGTCTGAAGCATCTGTGGTGACTGACGGTGGTTTTGAAGCAGAGAGAGAGAGAGGGGCAGACCTCAATTTAATGATATCTGCCGTCTCCACCAAAAGATTACTCTTCTGACAAACCCTAGCACTGGGATTTGAAAAGAAAGGATGTTTATGATGGGACCAAAGAGATTTCACATACCACTGTATATATTTCATGTGGAGTCTTGCCAGGGGGATCATGAGAATCAATGCCATGAGACCCAAAATCCTGAGGTATTTCTTTTATTTGACCAAAGTCCGAGTGGAAAACCTTAGAAACAGATCTAAACAAGTATCAGTTCTTTGTGGAAGAAAAGCTCTCTGAACCGAGGAGTCTAGTTGACATCCCAGAATATCCTGTGTGAGGGAGTCAAGAATGACTTTAGACTTTCCTCTCAGAATCCTAGCTCATGTTAAGGTATCTCTCACCCAAGAAAGAGATTCCTGACACTTTGAAAGACTCTGGAAAGTCAAGGGAGTCATCTAAATATGGAAAAATGTGGATACCCTGCAGCATGCATGGAGCTGTAACTGGAGTTAGACACTTTGTGAACACTCTTGGTGAGTGAATATAGTCCAAAGATTAAGGTAGAGAAATTGATACCATGATCCAGACAAAAACCTTAAGAAAGGTCTGAAGTCTGGATGAATAGGGATGCAATAAGCATCTTTTAAGTCTAGTAGTATCAGGAAACTTGGAAGAGGTAGCAGTTTGGGAAGTGACATTTTAAATTGGGGCTCCATCACCAACAGGTTTAGGAAAAAAAGATCTAAAATTGGTTTCCACGCATTTTCTTTTTTTGTCACTGGGAACAAGACAGCCTGATCTGGAGGAAGAAGAATGACTCCCTGGAAGGTAGGAGTTTCCTCCCATTGTCATCTGTAACCTTGATGAATGACATTCAGAAACCATTTGTATGTAGCTATCTGTTGCCAAAGAGACAAGTGGAAATTAAAACTTTATGGAAGAAAAAGGGGGCCATGGTGGGAGTGGATCAGAAGTTCTCTTGAATAGTCAGACATACTGGACTGTTCTAGGTTTTGGGAGACTTCTTTTTGGAACTACCCTGCTATTTGTTCTTAAAAGTCTGTTTACATAAATTCTGTTGAGACTTGTTTACTCTATTTTCTGCCAAAAATGGAAGAGAAGAAAGAAAAACCATTGAACAATTTGGAAAAGGACAGCTGAAACACCATAAGAGATTTCCTGGATCAGCTTACCCCTTTTATCACACTTTTTGATCATCTCTGCAGCAGAGGGGCCAAACACTGTCTATCCAAGGAAGAATTAAAAAAAAACTATCTGGAAAGTTCTGGGAATGCAGCCATGGAAACCTAAAATGGTACCAGTGGTCATAGCCCTAAAAGTAGTATCAAGAGTCACGCACACAATGAGCAGTGACCTGTGCAATGGAAGAAATTAAGTATTTAAAGTAGATTTATTTCCTCACAAGAAGAAAATGCAGATAACACATTCATCATACATTCACAATTTGTCACAACAAACTTCAAAATATCTGACCGTTTAAAATTCTGAACACTAAAGTTGCAAAGGCGTAGACTTTTTTCCCATACCTATCAATAAATTTTCCCATCCTTATCAGAAAGGGCAAAATTGGTATTAACTACATGCTTGGCAGCAGTGGAATCAATTAAGCCTACAGCTGCTGGGTCAGGTTTGTGATCAGTGTATAAAAATTCAAAAGACAGAAGAATTTTATACATCATATCTACCTTTTTACGGGCAGTTGACTGACAGGAAAATAGAATTAGCTCACTTACACACACACACACACACACACACACACACACAAAAGGTGACCGAAGAGGGGGAAGGGTGTAGGTTCCAGAAAATACTTCTGTTAAACTTGTAGTATTTTTGTGGTACTGAGAAACCTCAGTGTAATCACATTGAAAGCACTGGCACATTCTAGCAACACAGGTCAAATCAAACTGAGCTTTCCTCTGAATTTCAATCAGAAATCTGAGATTAAAAAAAAAAAAAACTAACTCCACCACAGCATCTTTCTGTTCATATTCAAAATCTTGAGATGAATCCTTTTTTTCTTTTACCAGAAACTGCTTTACAGGAAGAATCAATACCCTGAGAATTAAACCCTGAGCAAGACCCAGTAAATTACTCCTGTTTTAAGAAAACAGAGGATGAACAGATAGATGCTTGATTTTCTGCTTCAGTTTGACATAAAAAAATGTGGACAACTGTGTTACTAATGGCAGCAGCTGCTTCCCCAGGGATGGACACAGCAATCTGGCACAACAAGGAAGCCTTTCCTGTTCCCACTACTAGGATTGACAAGAGTGGCTTCTCTCTTGCCCACTTAGAGGACCTGAACAGCTGCACAAGACACAGCTAATCCCCTGGTCCCTAGTGGCTGCAGGTGCTACACCAGAGAGCTCCAGGGTAAAGGATGAGGGGTCTGAGGTACAACAAATGGCCACAACAGAGTCATCCACCTGCAGCTGAGGCAAACCATAAGCCTGCTGTGGTGGCAAAGGCTGGCTGCTTAACTTTTTCTTTTTGTGGCTGGAAGGACAGTAGTCTGTCCTGTGATCAAGCCAAAAAGTGGTGCCTCTTTCCCCAGAGAAGGCAATCAAATGCCAGTAAAACTACCAGTCCACAAAAGTTACTTTTTTGACAGAAAAAAACATAGTAAAGAGCACGTTAAAACACTATGCCAGCCCCTCAAAAGAAATATGAACAAAATTTCTCCACAGAACATAGGTTTTCAGCAACATAACTCTAGTTTTAAACTGACAGAGAAAGACAAGTGTGCTGTTGAGAAGTACTTTACAGTTTGAAGACAAGCCATTAACACTCCTAGCTTTAAAATAACTTTCCTAAAGAGCAATTAATAAATCAATAAATTTAAGAAAATGGATGTTTTTTTCCCTTCAAAGGGATCTTATCTGCCCAGCAAAGGAAAGCTCAAGCTAACTGTAGATCCTCAAAAGCTTCAGTGGTGCATACTCTTCAGTGGCAGTAAAGCTCTGAAGGGCTTTGCAGCCAAACTTTTCTTTTAGTCAACTGTGCTGGAGCTCTGCAAGCTGGCCAGCCATTATATCCTTGGCAAAATATAACCCATACAGCTAAGGCTACTGCATCATTGATCAATACTATGAGTGAGGCATTGTGTGAATTTATGAAAACGTTTAATGGCAACACTTCATTTTTGTATTTTTCATACTCTTCAACATCCAACAATAACCTTTTTAATGTCTGAAGTATACAAGAGCAATGACAAAAACATGCTTTAAAAGATTAGTCACAAAAATACTGCAAGTAATGTTTTGTTGCACTACTGAAGTAAGTGTCCTAGATATCCCATGAGAAATCTAATTAAGAGCTGAACTGCTAGAATCAGTTAACCAGAGGAGGTAAAAACATTCAAAATCTGTTAACAGCTTATAACCGAGGTTTGTACTTCATGGCCATCCAGACAATATTACTAAAAAAAGCGATAGCATCTATTATGGGGAAGTAAAAGAAAGAATACACTATAGATTAAAATACTATCATGCCCTCTGTGTACTCACTTAACAGTAACGTTAAGAATTCACTGATTAACAACTAGAACGTTCTTTCAAGAAGCAGTTGAGATGTCCAGAAATTTAACAAAAAAGGGTAGCAATATTAAAAGTACAGTTGTGTACACTTACCATAAATGTAGATGTTAGAAGAGACCGATGCACTCGCGGTAGTTTTTGGCGTGGTGTCGGTGGAAGTCGCAGGCCGAGAATGTCGGTCCCGGTCTTTCCGTTTTTTGGAAATATGTGGCGTTGGTTGTTCCGACGGCATGGTATAAGAGAATTTTTCGCCAAAAAAGTCTTCAGCAAACTCTGCCCGGCGCCTGAGTGTGCGCTTATTGAAGCGAGCACAGGCAGCACAGGCCGAGACGTCGTGGTCTGGGCCAAGGCAGGGAAGGCAGCAAGAATGGAAGTCCTTATGAGGTATTGGTTTACCACAAGACAAACAGTTATTAACTTTTTCAGTTTTTTCTGACATCGGCTGAGGCAAGAAAAGGTTCCCCAACGGGGTACTTAGCTTTTTGATGACTTCGGATACGTAAAACACAGGAGCTGACCGACCGGCACTTGCGAACTGCTTCTGCTTCGGGCACCGCGCGGCAAGAAAGACCGAGGAAGATGGCGTCTGCTGATGCTTTTATACCCCAGCCGCTCTGATGTCGGGGAGGAGGCGACATCAGCCGACACCGGACCCAGACTTTGGAATCCGGCCGACCGAGGGATGCCTGAGGCAGGACAACCCATATGTAAGGACTGCAGTTGCATTCTTGAAGGACATCGTTCTTTCAAGAAGCAGTTGAGATGTCCAGAAATTTAACAAAAAAGGGTAGCAATATTAAAAGTACAGTTGTGTACACTTACCATAAATGTAGATGTTAGAGTGTATTCACTGTTGCAGTCATTACATTTGAGTAATCTACTGGCAGGCTGCCCTCAGTTGGCCTGATTAACAAAGTCTTGGGTCCTGCGTCAGTTGCTGTCCCTTCCTCCATGACGTCAGGTGTATAAAACATGCAGCCGACACCATTACGTCAGTTTTTCTTGCCCCAGATGTCAGATGCCCCCCAAATGGGGAGCAATATATATATATATATATATATATATATATATATATATATATATATATATATATATATATATATATGTATCTGTATAGAATATAAACACAAAACATATACCTCCAAACAAAAGCAAATACACCAAAAAGGCTTTTAAAAATAGTAACAGAAATGAGAGGTATAATTAGAAAAAAACACGGGACTGGAGGGAGGATAACCAGGACTGCAACCGTGAATACACTCGAACCACTACATTTATGGTAAGTGTACACAACTGTACTATGTTTTTCGGGTTTCACAGTTGCAGTCATTACATTTGGGTAGAATCCCAAAGCTATGGTTGGGAGGATGGATTTATAGAGCATTAGGAGCAGCTATAAGGCCCTGCATGACAGCAGTGGCAAAGCCAGTTCTGGATTTAGAGAAGAGAGGTAAATGGTAATGTTTGGTGAACGTATGAACTGAGCTCCAAGGTAGCAGCTTATAGAATGTCTCTGGTAAGAACCCCTCTGAGAAAGGCTGCAGAAGTAGATGCAGCCCTGGTGGAATGAGATCGGATACCCTTGGGGACAGGTTTACCGTGGTGTATATAGCAGAAACAAATACAATGGCTTATCCATTTGGAAATAGTCTGCTTTGAAATAGCCTTTCCCTCTGCCCCTGCAGCAAATGCCATGAATAGTTCAGATTTTCTTAGAGATTTTGTCCCGTTTAAATAGAATCTTAGTTGTCTGTGTACATCCAAAGAATGCAGAATCCGCTCACCCTTGTTCTATGAATTTGGGAAGAAAGTAGGCAGATGAATGGTCTGATTAAGAGCCACACTAGATACCATCTTAGGCATAAAGGATGGATTGGTCCTGAGTGCCACCCTGTCCGGGTAAAAAATAATGAAAGGCTCCACTGCCATAAGAGCCTGCAGTTCTGAAATACTTCTAGCTGAAGTGACTGCTAAAGCTGCTTTCCAAGAGAGAAATTTTAGGTCTGCAGTAGCAGCTGGCTCAAAAGGAGGTAGACTGAGTTTTTCCAAAACAAAATTGAGGTCCCATGCAGGAGATGGTGCTCTCCTGGGAGGTCTTAAATTTTTGGCCCCTCTGAGATACTGCTTTAGCAGAGGATGAGAAAAGAGGGGAGGCTCTGTGCTGTAATGAGCTGAAATGGCTGAGGAATGGATTTTTATGGAAGAAAAAGTTAGGCCCTTGTGAAGCATCTCAGTTAAGTACTGCAGAATCTGAGGAATACTGGGCATTGCTGTGCTTATTCCTTGTGCTTGGTTCCAGGCACAGAATCTTTTCCCTTTGTCAGCATAAAATTTTCTAGTACTAGGCCTTCTAGCCTCCAAAATGACATCCATCACAGGTTTGCTGAGAGATGTAAAGGGTGAAAACAGTTGATTAGCCACTCTGCAAGATTCTAAGTTTGGAGCAGAGTGCGCAGAATTTGGTAGTTCTGCTGAGATGGTAGGTAAGGTGTCTGAGGCAGGTGCCACAGAGGAAGGTGGGACACATTGTACAGGAGCGAGTACCAGTGTTGGAGAAGCCAGTCTGGAGCAATCAGAATCATTTTTGATTTGTCCTGTCTGACTTTTAGTAGGACTTTGGAGAGCAGAGGGTGAAAGTCATAAACTGATATGTTTTTCCAGCTGAAGGATAGAGCATCCACTTTCCAAGCTTTTTTGTGATGAATTCTTGTGCAGAATTTGTCCAACTGATAGATCTTTTTGCCTCACCCCAAAACTATGTCTGGGCTTCCCCATTTGCATGTCAACATGCTGAAAATTTGTTGTTCCAGTTTCCATTCGTGTGGGTCCATGTGATTTCTGCTTAGTTCGTCTGCCAGAATATTTTGCTTTCCTGGCAGAAATTGAGCTTGTAGATGTATATAAGTCAAGGCCGTGTTCCACAAAGCCACGGCTAGTCTGCAAAGGAGGTAGGAATATGTACCCCCCTGCTTATGTACCACATGACTGTGGTGTTGTCTGTCTATCAGTAGTTGTCCTGGATGAAGGTAGTCCTTGAAGGCTGTGAGAACATTCTGTACAGCTAGCATCTCTTTCTGATTGATATGTAGGTGCATTTGGTTTGGGCTCCATTTGCCCTGAATGCATCTCCCTGCCAGATGTGACACCCCCCCCCCCCCAAGCATAGTTTGATGCGTCTGTAGTCAGGGTTTGGGCGGCAGAGGGTGGAGTGAGTGACAGTCCCTTGTTTTGGTGGCAGGCCTCTGCCCACCATAGGAACTCTAGCTGCAGGCAAGGTATGATAGGAATCATTGTTTCCAGGCTGTGACAATGTTGACTCCATAAACTTTTTAGATACCATTGAAGTTTCCTCATATGCAGTCTTGCATATGGAATTAGAAGAATGCAGGAGGCCATGAACCCAAATGCCTGCAGAATTTGTCTTGCAGATAGCTGGGTTTTTGTGGCCACCTGTTTGAAGTAGGTCATCAATTGAATTTGCTTTTCTGGTGTAAATTAAGTCATCTGGGCAGTTGTATTCAAGCTTGCACCCAGGAATGTAGTTTTTTTGAGAGGGTACCAGTTGTGATTTCTTTTTGTTTATGGTGTACCCTAGACAAGTTAGAACCCTTTTTACAAACGCCAGATGTTTTAGAAGTGTCTGTTTTTTGCCGGAATTAGACAATTGTCCAGGTATGGATAAATTTGAATATTTCTTTGCTTGCAAAATGCAATTACTGGTGCCAGGCACTTTGTGAAGACCCTGGGTGCAGTAGATAAGCCAAAGGGCAGTGCAGCGAACTGGTAATGCAAGTAGCCTGCTTTGAAGCAGAGGTATCTTCTGCAAGATTCCCTGATTGGGATATGCAGGTAAGCCTCTTAAGTTTAAAGTTACCAACCAGGCATCTTTGCCTAGCATAGGTAGTAACTGTTGAAGAGTCAGCATTTTGAATTTTAGAATGTCCAGAAATGTATTTAGAATGGATAAGTCCATAATTGGATGCCATGATTTGTCTTTACTGGGTACCAGGAAAAGTCTTGAATAGAAACCTTGCCCCCTTTCCTTTTCTGGTACTGGTTGAATAGCCCCCATATTCATGAGGGACATAACCTGTTTCTGTCTGGATGGAAAATGATGAAAGGTTCCACAGCCATGAGTGCCTGTAACTGAGACTCGTCTTGCAGAGGTTATTGCTAGGAGCAGAGCTGTTTTCCAAGATAAAAACTTTATATCAGCTGCATTGGCTGGCTCAAAAGGCAGCAGCATGTGTTTTTCCAAGGCATAATTGAGGTCCCATGCAGGTATTGGGGCTCTCCTTGGAAGTCTTATGTTTTGCCTCCTCTGATGTACTGCCTTAGCAATGGATGGGAAAAAAAAATAGGAGGTTCCGTATTGTAATGAGCTGAAATGGCAGAGGCATGAATTTTAATTGATGAAAAGGATGGGCCTTTGTCCAGCATCTCAGTTAGGTATTGTAAAATCTGAGGAATATTTGGTAGAGATGTGTCAATTCCTTGTGCCTGGTTCCAAGCACAGAATCTTTTCCATTTTTATGCATAACATTTTCTGGTACTGGGCCTCCTGGCCTCCAAAATAACATCCATCACTGCTTTAGAGAGAGGTGTGCTTTGAATGGTTACATTATCTGCCATGCTGCCAGATTTATGGTCCCGAGTTGGCTGTGCAGAATCTGATTGTTTCGCTGGGTCAGTAAGTGAGGAATTAGAGACAATGTCCAGGCTGGGCCTTGAGACAAGCTTTTTAGGACTGGGTACCAGTGCTGGCGTGGCCAGTCTGGGGCAATCAGAATCATTCTTGGCTTCTCTTGTCTGCCCTTTAGAAGTACCTTGGGGAGGACAGGCAGAGGAGGAAAGGCATATACTGTTAGACTTTTCCAGCTGAATGACAGAGCATCCACTTTCCATGCTTGCTTGTGATAAGCCCTTGTGCAGAATTTCTGTAGTTGGCAGTTGTGAGGGGAGGCAAATAGATCTATGTCTGGGCATCCCCATTCCTTTGTTATCATGCTGAAGACTTGTGGATCCAGTTTCCACTCATGGGGATCCGTAAGGTTTCTGCTTAGTCTGCCAGAGTATTGTTCTTTCCTGGCACGAATTGTGCTTGCAGGAGTACTTAAGTCAATGCGGTGTCCCACAAAGTCATGGTTCGTCTGCAGAGGGGGTAGGAATGTGTGCCTCCCCGCTTGTTTATGCACCACATGATTGTAGTATTGTCCGTCCTCATCAGTAGTTGTCCTGGATGGAGTAGATCCTTGAAAGCTCTTGGGGCATTCTGAACGGCTAGCATCTCTTTTTGATTGATATGTAGATGCATTTGGCTTGTGGACCATGTGTCCTGAATACATTTTCCTGCCATGTGTGCTCGCCAGGCATAATCTGATGCATCTGTTGTTATTGACTGCCTGGCTGTGGGTAGAGTGAATGGATGTCCCTTGTTGAGGTGACAGGCATGTGCCCATCTAAACTCCTGTTGCAGGCAAGGAATGAGGGTAATTAATGTTTCCAGGCTTTGACAATGCTGAGTCCAGACACTTTTTAGGTACCATTGAATTTTACTCATATGCAGTCTGGCATATGGAATTAGCAGAATGCAGGATGCCATGAAGCCCGAAGCCTGCAGAATTTTTCTTGCAGATAACTGGGTCTTTGTTACCAACATTTTTCAGTAAGAAGTTAGTTGCCTTTGTCTGGCGTGAGATAAGCCATCTGGGCAGTTGTATTTAAGCTTGCACCCAGGAATATGCTCTCTTGAGAGGGTACTAGTTTTGATTTCTTTTCGTTTACTGTGTACCCTAGGCAAATTAATCTTTTTTACGAATGCCAGATGCTTTAGTAGAGTGTCCTTGTTCTCTGCTTGTATAAGACAGTCATCCAAGTAAGGATAAATTTGAATTTCTCTGTCTGCAAAATGCAATTACTAGTGCCAGGCATTTTGTGAAGAAACTGGGCGCAGTAGATAAGCCAAAGGGCAGTGCGGAGAATTGGTAGTGCATTGAGCCAGCTATGAATCTGAGGTATCTTCTGCAAGATTGTCTGATTGGTATATGCAGGTATGCCTCTTTTAGGTCCAAAGTCACAAGCCAAGCCTTCTTGCCCATCATGGGCAGAAGCTGCTGCAGAGTTAAAATTTGGAATTTTGGAATGTCCGGAAATGTGTTTAGAAAAGACAGGTCCAGTATTGGTCTCCAGGCTTTGTCCTTTCTGGGAACCAAGAAAAGTCTTGAGTAAAATCCTTGTCCCTGCTCTTGTTGTGGTACTTGCTGAATGGCCCTCATGTGCATTAGGGATGAATCTTGTTTTTGTGTCTCTGCCCATTGATTGTGTGGCAGATTTGGCATACCTCTTGCCTGTGGCAGGGTGTGAAAGTGGAACCTGTAGCCCTGGGACACTATTCAATACCCATTTGTCCTGGGTGATCATGTGCCAATTTAGAGAGAAAAGTGCTAGTTTTTCCCCTAAGGGGGCTGCAAGAAGATAAGTGCTTGGTGCTGGCAGAGGCAAGTCATTGGGACTGTTTCCTGTATGGCTGTGCTTCGTCTTCTCCACTTTTGGAGGTAGAAGCGCCCCACTGTTTAGGCTTGTATGAGCCCTGGGGCTGGGATCTGCCTCTAGGATGTCTATCTGCCTCTTTGTGGCCTGTCCGACACTGGAAAGGACCAATTCTTTGTAGGCCAGTTCCTGCTAAATCTTGGTGGCTGAACCTGTAAGAAATCCTTTACTGTTTGCATAGATTTCGATTTGTCCTCCATTTTCTTCAAAACCTCCTCTGCTTTAACACCAAATAAAGTATCATGCTGTAATGGAGCATCTAATAATTTTGCTTTAACATGATCAGGCAGATTTTGTTCCTTTAACCAAGCATGCCTCCTAATGACAGAACCCGTAACTGCGGCCCTGCAGGAGGCCTCCAGAGAATCAAAACCACATTGCAATGTATGCTTTCCCACTTGTTCAGTTGCATGCAATAAATCCTGTATTTCCTTATTTTCTGTACAATCAGAATTAGTCAACACTTTGTTTTAACAGTGACATTAAGTAGTGCTGATATTTAATCATATGAAATTGACAATTAAAGCCCTCACAGCCAAAGTAGCAGAAGTGTAAACCTTTTTCCCCCACCTGTCTAGTGCCCTTGAATCACTGTCAGAAGGGACAGGGTTTTTTGCAGTAGCAGCCTTAACCCCCTTGGGACCCTGAGAAATAGTTTCTGGGTAAACAGCAGGATTTTTATAAAGAAATTTATGCGAATCTGGAACCCTGTAGTATCTGTCTGGTTTAACAGGAGCTGGAGGTAAGGAGTCTGGAGAAAGGCCGGACTCTGAAAATACATCTACAATGTCTAGCACAAGGGGAATAGCAAGAAGCCTGTGCTGAGGAATTAAAAGAAAATCTCTAAGCCTTTTCTTTGATTCCGAGCAATCTTGGCTCTCCCAGTGGAAGTGCTCCCTCATGGTATGCAGGGATTCCCCAAAAGAATAATCCTCAGGAGGAGAGGATGAAGGAATGGATTCTTCAGCATCAGAATCCTCATAGGGAGGAAGAGAGTATTCCTGTACAGAAGAGAAGTCAGAGGAAATGGAAACCTGATCTGAAGAGTCATAGTCTGTCTCTTGCCTAGGCCTCTTGTCAGGAGGGGGATGGGAACCCCTGATCAAGGTAATAAGGTCTTCGGCTATTTTGAGCATCTGTGGCTTAGGCATGGAAGCCTGTCCTGGAGAATGCTGTACTTGTTTCTTTGTCTTTAAAGCTGCTGTAGTCTTTGCTTTTGAAGCTGAAGTAGGCTTTACATATAGCTGAGTAGGTCTGAAAACACCCTCAGAAGCCAATGCCTGCTCAGCGGCTCTGGACTCCTCTGAGGAAATGATTTCCGAGTATCCAATACTTTGAGTATCCAGAGGCCTAGCTGGCTCCACGTGGGAGTCATCAGCGGCCTGTGGCTCTGAGGTAGCGGGTGTCAGGGGCTGCGAAAGTGCCTCACTGAGAACTGGGGACTGGCTTAGCGGAAGCCTCGCCATCAGTTTTGGATCTCTGATGCCTGTCCTTCTCTTTTTCCTTGCGTTTTTTAGAAACTCTGGTCGGCTGTTCCGACGGCATTATGTAACTGAATTTCCGGCCAAAGACATAAGCAAAATCAAACCGGCGCTTAATAGTGCGTTTGTTGAATCTAGCACAAAACCCGACAGCTAGCAACATTATGATCAGGGCCTAGGCAAGGAATACAGTAAGAATGATAATCCTTGAGATATTTGCTTCCCACAAGAATATACAATTGTTAACTTTTTCTGACATCGGTCTGGAGCAAGAAAAAGTTTCCCCAACGAGGTACTTAGCTTTAATGAAGACTTCGATTGTGAAATTAGTCTGTGAAAATCTCAGGAGTCGGCAGACCGGCACTTGCGAACTGCTTTTGCTTCGGGCACCTCGCGGCAAGAAAGACCGAAGAAAACGGCGTCGGCTGCATCTTTTATACCCCTGGCGCACTGACGTCAGGGAAGAGGAGACAGCAACCGATGCCAGACCTAGACTTTGGAATTCTGGCCGACTGCGGTTAGCCTGCCAGCAGGATAACCCAAGAGTAATGACTGCAACAGTGAAACACAATGAACATCTGCTTCTGCTTCGGGCACCACGCGGCAAGAAAGACTGATGTAATGGCATCGGCTGCATGTTTTATACCCCTGACAACCTGACGTCATGGAAGAAGGGACAGCAACTGACGCAAGACCCAAGACTTTGTTAATCAGGTTGACTGAGGGCAACCTGCCATCAGATTACCCAAATGTAATGATTGCAACAGTAAAACACGAAGAACATCAGTTGTTAGAATATTAACATGCTGAATATGGGCGGCCACAACAGTAAAAAAAAAGTACAGTTGTGTACACTTACCATAAATGCAGATGTTACGAGTGTATTCACTGTTGCAGTCATTACATTTGGGTAATCCTGCTGGCAGGTTGCCCTCAAGTCGGCCTGAATTCCAAAGTACTGGGTCCTGCGTCAGCTGCTGTCCCTCCTTCCCTGAAGTCAGGTAGTCAGGGGTATAAAAGATGCGGCCGACACCATTTTCTTAGTTTTTCTTGCCCCAGATGTCAGGTGCCCCCTAAAACGGTAGCCAAAATGCATATATATGTATATGTGTGTGTGTATATATATATATATATATATATATATATATATATATATATATATATATATATATATATATATCTTTAAATACATGCACTAATATAAACTTTACCTTCAACTACAAGCAAATACACCACATATGTTGTATAAATCATAGAAGGAAAGATGGGTTCCATCAGAAGAAAGGGGGATGGCGGGAGAGTAACCTGGATTGCAACAGTGAATACACTCTAACATCTACATTTATGGTAGGTACACAACTGTACTATGTTCACCGTGTTTCACTGTTGCAGTCATTACATTTGGGTAGAGTCCCAAAGCTATGGATGGGAGACTGGAGCTAAACAGCATTAGGAGCGGCTATGAGGCCCTACAGAACTGCAGTGGCCAAGCCTAAACTGGATGTAGAGTAGAGTGGCAGATGATAGTGCTTTGTAAAGGTGTGCACTGAACTCCAAGTATCAGCCTCTAAAATGTCCTTGGTTGGTACTCCCCTGAGAAAGGCTGCTGCTCTGATTGAATGTGGCCTAATGCCCTTAGGCACTGGCTTGCCATGGTGTAAGTAGCAGAAATGAATGCAGTGGCCTATCCACTTTGAAATAGTCTGCTTTGAGATGGCCTTTCCTTGTGATCCTGCAGCATATACCACTAGTAATTGCGCTGTCTTTCTGAAAACTTTGGTTCTGTCCAAGTAGAATCTAAGCTGTCTGTGTATGTCAAAAGAATGCAGAATTCTCAACCGATTGTTGTGTGGGTTTGGATAAAACATTGGCAGATGAATAGTATGATTAAGAGACACACTGGACACCACCTTAGGCATAAATGTTGGGTTTGTCTCAGAGACTCTGTCTGGATAAAAAATAAAAGGTTCCACAACTATGAGTGCCTGTAGCTCTGAAACTCGTCTTACAGAAGTTATTGCTAGAAGCAGAGCGGTTTTCCAAGATAAAAACTTTATATCAGCAGTAGCAGCTAGCTCAAAAGGAGGCAGGGTGAGTTTTTCCAAGACATAGTTGAGGTCCCATGCAGGCATTGATGATCTCCTTGGAGGCCTTACATTTCTGGCTCCTCTGAGGTACTGTTTTAATAAGGATGCGAAAAGACTGGTGGCTCTGTATTGTAATGAGCCGAAATGGCAGAGGCATGAATTTTAATAGATGAAAAAGATAGGCCTTTGTCCAGCATCTCAGTTAAGTATTGCAAAATCTGAGGAATATTTGGCACAGCTGTATCAGTCCCTTGTGCCTGGTTCCAAGCACAGAATCTCTTCCATTTTCCAGCATAAGATTTTCTAGTACTAGGCCTTCTGGCCTCCAAAATGACATCCATCACAGCTTTACTATGAGGTGTGTTTTGTATCACTACATTATCCGCCATGCTGCTAGGTTTAAAGTCCTGAGTTGGCTGTGCAGGATCTGATTGTTTTGCTGGGACAGTAGAGGAGGTATTTGAGGTAAGGTCCAAGCTGGGCATTGAGACAAGTTCTTTAGGATTGGAAACCAGTACTGGCGTGGCCAGTCTGGGGCAATCAGTATTATTTTTGGCTTCTCCTGTCTGACCTTTAGGAGTACCTTGGGGAGGAGAGGCAGTGGGGGAAAGGCATATACTGATAGGGCGTCCACTTTCCATGCTTGTCTGCGATAAGTCTTTGTCCAGAATCTTTTTAGTTGGTAGTTGTGAGGGGAGGCAAATAGATCCATGTCCGGGCATCCCCATTTCCTTGTTATCATGCTGAAGACTTGTGGATCCAGCTGCCAACTCTGGATCCATGAGGTTTCTGCTTAGTTCGTCTGCCAGAGTATTTTTCCTTCCTAGCAGGAATTGTGCCTGCAGATGTACTTGGTAAGTTAATGCTGTGTCCCACAAAGTCATGGCTAGTCTGCAAAGGGGGTAAGAATGTGTGCCCCCCTGCTTGTTTATATCCCACATGACCGTGGTGTTGTCGGTCTATCAGTAGTTGTCCCAGATGAAGTAGGTCCTTGAAGGCTGTCGGGGCATTTTGAACAGCTAGCATCTCTTTTTGATGGATATGTAGATGTATTTGGGTTGAGGACTATGTGCCCTGACTGCATCTTCCTGCTATGTGGGCCCCCCAGGCATAACCTGATGCATCCGTTGTTAGCGTCTGCCTGGCTGGGGGTAATGTAAATGGCTGTCCCTTGTTTTGGTGACAAGCCTTTGCCCACCATCGAATCTCCTGTTGTAGGCAGGGAATGAGAGTAATCATTGTTTCCAGGCTGTGGCAATGTTGAGTCCAAACGCTTTTTAGGTACCACTGAAGTTTCCTCATATGCAGTCTTGCATATGGAATTAGTAGGATGCAGGATGCCATGAAGCCCAAAGCCTGCAGAATTTTTCTTGCAGATAACTGGGCCTTTGTTGCCAACATTTTGAAATAGGTAGTCAGTTGTCTTTGTTTTTCTGGCGTGAGATAAGCCATCTGGGCAGTTGTATTTAAGCTTGCACCCAGGAATATTATCTCTTGAGAGGGTACTAGTTTTGATTTCTTTTTGTTGTCTGTGTACCCTAGGCATGTTACAAGTCTTTTCACAAACGCCAGATGCTGTAGAAGAATGTCCTTGTTCTCTGCTTGAATTAGACAGCCATCCAAGTAAGGATATATTTGTATTCCTCTTTGTCTGCAGAATGCAATTACTGGTGCCAGGCACTTTGTAAAGACCTTGGGTGCAGTAGATAAGCCAAAGGGCAGTGCAGAGAATTGGTAATGCATTGAGCCAACCTTGAATCTGAGGTATCTTCTGCATAATTGTCTGATTGGGACATGCAGGTATGCCTCTTTTAGGTCTAGAGTCACCAGCCAAGCGTTCTTGCCCAGCATGGGCAGAAGCTGCTGCAAAGTCATCATCTTGAATTTTTGTATATCCAGGAATGTGTTCAGAATAGATAGGTCCAGGTCTCCAGGCCTTGTCCTTTCTGGGTACCAAGAACAGTCTTGACTAAAATCCTTGTCCCTGCTCTTGCTCTGGTACTTGCTGAATGGCCCCCCATGTCCATGAGGGATGAGACTTGTTTTTGTGCCACTGCCCATTGACTTTTAAGCAGATCTGGCCAGCCATTTGCCTTTGGCAGGGTATGGAAATGGAACTCGTACCCTTGTGACATGATGTTTAGAACCCACTTGTCCTGGGTTATAATGTGCCAGTTTTGAGAAGAAAGTGCTAGCTTCCCCCCTTAAGGGTGCTGCCAGGAGATACAAGTGCTTGGTGTAGGCAGGGGGAAGTCATTGGGACAGTTTCCTGTATGGTTGTGATTTGTCTTCTCCAACTTTGAGGTAGAAGCACCCCGTTGCTTTGACCTGTAGGAACCTTGCGCCTGGGATCTCCCTCTAGGGCATCTGGATCTGCCCCTTTGAGGTCTGTCTGACACAGGAAAGGACCAATTCTTTTGTAGGCCAGTGTCTACTAAACCTAGGTGGCTGTACTTGTAAAAAAAATCTTTGACAGTTTGCATAGATTTAGCTTTGTCCCCCAACACCTCCTCTGCCTTAACACCAAACAAAGTATCATGCTGTAAAGGTGCATCTAATAATTGAACTTTGACATGATCAAGCAGATTTTGTTCCTTTAACCTCAAGCAGATTTTGTTCCTTTAACCAAGCATACCTCCTAATTACAGAACCCGTTGCTGCGGCCCTGCAGGAGGCCTCCAAAGAATCAAAAAGTACAGTTTTGTACCTACCATAAATGTAGATGTTCGAGGATCCACATTGCTGCAGTCCTTACTATTGGGTAGTCCGCTGTCCAGTCGGCCCGAATACCAGAGTATATGGCTGACGTCGGTCAGGGCGCATTAGACTGACGTCAGTACGTCAGGGTACTAATGCGCATGACCGACGTCATATCCTCAGTCTTTTCTTGCCCCAGATGTCAGAAGACCCTAAAAAGACAAGGCCCAAAATACCTGCACCAAAAATATGTACAATATATACAAAAATATATACAAAAATATCAGCATATAACCTCACCTACACAACCACCCCTAAACACAGAGGGGAAGGAGGGAGGGTAAATTGGACTGCAGCAATGTGGATCCTCGAACATCTACATTTATGGTAGGTACAAAACTGTACTATGTTCTTCGCTCCACATTGCTGCAGTCCTTACTATTGGGTAGAATCCCAAAGCAGAGGTAAGGGAGGCTGGCAAATCATAAAGAAGTAGGAGCTGACAACATGCCTTGCAAAACAGCTGTGGCAAAACCAGCCCTAGACTTAGAGTAGATAGGAAGGTGATAATGCTTAGAGAAAGTATGCACTGAACTCCAAGTAGCTGCCTCCAAAATATCCTTAGTTGCCACCCCTTAGAAATGCTGTTGAAGTGGCAGTAGCCCTAGTGGAATGAGGCCTAATCCCAGCTGGAATCTCCTTGCCATGATGGGAATAACAAAATGCAATGCAAAACCCAATCCACCTAGAAATAGTTTGTTTTGACACAGGCTTGCCCTGCGAACTCAAAGCAAAAGAAACAAACAACTGCTGAGACTGCCTAAAATCCTTAGTCCTGCTTAAATAATAACGCAATTGCCTGTGTACATCTAAAGTGTGCAAAATCTTTTCCCCTTTATTTTGGGGGTCTGCATAAAAAGTAGGCAAATGAATAGTTTGGTTTAAAGCCACACTAGAAACCACCTTAGGCATAAAGGAAGGATTAGTACGTAATGATACCCTATCCTTATGGAAAATCAAAAAGGGCTCTACTGCCATAAGGGCCTGCGACTCAGACACCCTTCTTGCAGAAGTAATAGCCAACAGAAAAGCAGTCTTCCATGACAAGTATTTCAATTCAGCAGTAGTCGCAGGCTCAAAAGGTTGTAGAGTAAGTTTTTCCAACACAAAATTGAGATCCCAAGCAGGAGTAGGAGCTCTACGTGGGGGTCTTATATTCTTTGCCCCTCTAAGAAACTGCTTGAACAAAGGATGCGAAAACAATGGTGGGTCACAATCATAGTGACCTGAAATTGCTGCAGCATGAATCTTAATGGAAGAGAAGGACAAACCTTTGTCCAATAACTCAGTAAGATATTGAAGAGCCACACTCAAATTAGGCTCAGAAATCTCCAAATTCTTTGCTGTACTCCAAAATAAAAATCTCTTCAATTTTTCTGCGTACACTTTCCTTGTACTAGGTCTTCTAGCTTCCATAATCACATTTAAAACTTGTTGAGGAAGTTGAGACCTGCTGTGTTTCAACACAGAATATGCCAGGCTGTTAGATGAAGAGAGTGAAGCTTGACATTGAGCAGATGACCGTCCTTCTGAGATAACAGATGAGGAATCAAAGGTAAAGGCCATGGAGGCTTCCTTACCAGACTCCTTAGTAGTGGGTACCAGTGTTGCGAGGCCAATCTGGAGCTATCAAAATCATCCTTGGCTTGTCTTGTCTGACTTTTAATAGCACCTTTGGAAGAAGAGGCAGAGGTGGAAAGGCATACACATGAAGGTTTTTCCAACTGAAAGACAGAGCATCCACTTTCCAAGCTGTGTGATGAAACCCTTTGTGCAAAACTTTGGCAGCTGGTGGTTTAGTGGAGAAGCGAACAGATCTATGTCTGGAGTTCCCCATGACACTGTCAATTTCTGAAATACATGAAGATCCAGTTTCCACTCGTGGGGATCCATGATTTGTCTGCTTAACACATCTGCTAAGGAGTTCTGTGCTACCGGCAGAAACCTTGCCTGAAGAGTTAGCTGCAAGCTTAGCAGTCTCCCATAAAATCATTGCTTGCCTGCATAGAGGATAAGAATGTGTTCCCCTTGCTTGTTGATGTACCACATGACAGTTGTGTTGTCTGTTAGAATCAACACCTGCCCTGGAAGAAGTAACTCCTTGAAAGCCATTAATGCAAACTGGACTGCTAACATCTCCTTCATGTTGATATGTAGATGCTGTAGTCTGGCAGGCCACTTGTCTTGTATCCACTTTCCATTTAGATGAGCTCCCCAAGCAATGTCCGAGGCATCTGTCGTTAAAATCTGACTCGCCTCTGGCCAGGTCACAGAGAGTCCCTTGTTTAGGTGACATTCCTGAGCCCACCACACAAATTCTTTTTGAAGGCAAGGTATTATTTGAATGACAGTGTCCAAATCCTGGCAGTGCTGTGTCCATACATTTTGAGATACCATTGTAGCTTCCTCATATGCAGTTTGGCATTGGGAAGCACCAGAATACAAGATGCCATGAACCCTAATGCTTGAAGGACTGTCCTTGCAGTCAGCACGGACTGATGAGATAGTTGATGGAAGTAAAGTGATAGACTCTTGTTTGTCCGGGGTTAAAAGGCCATCTGGGCTGCTGTATTCAGTCTCACACCCAGAAAGCACATGTCTTGAGAGGGTACTAGACTGGACTTTATTTCGTTCACAGAATACCCTAGGCATCTTAGCACTGCTATAACATATTCCAGATGCTGTAGAAGGTCTTCCTTTTCTTGAGCGAGAATCAGGCAGACGCCCAAGTAAGGATAGATTTGAATTCCTTTAGCCTGAAGTAAGCTATCACTGGAGCCAGAACCTTTGTGAATACTCTGGGCAGTAGATAAGCCAAAGGGCAATGCAGAGAACTGATAATGAGAATTTCCAGCTCAAAACGCAGATACTTCCTGCAACTTAGTCTTATAGGCACATGAAGGTAAGCTTCCTTGAGATCTAAAGTTACCATCCAGTGATCTTTGCCCAGCAGAGGTAAAAGCTGTTGTAACGTCAACATCTTGAACTTGGGAATGTCCAGATAAGTGTTGAGGATAGATAAATCCAAAATTGGTCTCCACGTGTTCCCCTTCTTTGGTACTAGGAACAGGCGAGAATAAAATCCTAGGCCCCTTTCTGATACAGGGACTGGCTGAATGGCCCCTATTTGGAGTAACAGAGAAATTTGCTTGTGAGCCTCTTTCCTTTGTGGAGGAGGAACATCTGGCATGCCTTTGAAAAGGGGCAATGTATGGAAATAAAACCTGTAACCGTGGTGAATGATATCCAACACCCATCTGTCTTGAGTAATTAAATCCCAATTTCCTTTGAAAAGAGACAGTCTTCCTCCCAAAGGAGCTGCCAGACGAGAATCTACTGGCAGCTGAAAAGGCAGGTCATTGGGTCTGTTTACGAAAGGACTGACCCCTGCCCTCACCAGAAGTCTGAGCAGGTGAACTCCCTGTTCTAGGCCTAAAAGAACCTTGAGCTCTGCCCCTACCACGTCTAGACCTACCCCTAGACTGGGAATCATAAGCAGGATATGTCCATCCCTTAGTAGGCCAATTTCTACTAAACTTCGGTGGCTGCACCTGCAAAAATCTTTAACAGTTTGCATAGACTTAGCTTTGTCCTCCATTTTCTTTAAAACTGCTTCCACAGGCGAACCAAACAACACATCAGACTGTAAAGGAGCATCCAAAATCCTTGTCTTAACATGCTCAGCTAAATTCTGATCCCTCAACCAGGCATGCCTGCGAAGAACAGAACTAGTGGCAGCCACCCTCGAGGAGGCCTGTACAGCATCAAAACCACATTGCAAAGAATGCTTACCCACTTGTTCAGACACATGAACTAAATCCAGCAACTCTTTACACTCAATACCTTCCGCCAAAGCATCCACCTTAGATTTCAGTTGTGAAAGGAGATAATTTTGATATTTAAGCATGTGAAACTGACAATTCAACGCCCTCATGGCTAAAGTGGAAGAAGTATACACTTTCTCTCCCCATCTATCCAAAGCCCTTGCCTCTATCAGTGGGAACAGGGTTTTTAACCACAGAGGCCTTAACACCTTTAGGTCCCTGAGAAACAGTTTCGGGTCTGCCCTAGGACTCTTAAAAGATACTTATGAGCTTCAGGCACCCTATAGTACCTATCAGGTTTAACAGGGGCAGGAGGCAAAGAATCAGGGTTCAGGGAAGCCTCTGCAAAAACATCTTCCACCACATTCAACACAGGAGGTATAGCTAAGGGCCTATGCTGGGGCAAAACAAGAATTCCCTAAGCCTTTTCCTGAATCAGAGTAATCCTGGCCTTCCCATTTAAAGTGCTCCCTCATGGAATGCAGAGTCTCTGAAAATGAGAAATCCTCAGGAGGAGAAGCTGTAGGAGTGGAATCATCCACATCAGAATCAGAATAAGGAGGATACTCCTGCAAATCTTCCGCAGAAGACTCAGAAGCCTCTGAACACTGCTCAAAACTATCAAACTCCGGTTCCACCCTAGGCCTCTTATCAGGAGGGGGCATAGAACCTCTAATCATAGTAATCAAATCTTCTGCCATTTTAAGCATATGTTTCTTAGGCACAGAACCTGAAATGCTAGGAGAAGCCCCCACTGAAGCTGAACTTGGCCTACCTCTCAAAGAAGTTTTGGCAACAGAAGGAGAGGCTCTAACTACCTTGGGAAGAGAGGGAAGAACAGTTACCTGAGAAGCCCCTCAACCTGGCCTACCTCCTGAGAAGGCACATCCTGTAACAGTAAAGTCTCTGCCTGAGACTCCAAAGAAACTCCTGGCAAAACCTCTGGCTCCACTGAGTTTCTAAAGAACCGACGTCCGGGACTGCCGGTTCATCAACCCTAGGCTTCGCTGTTTTGTCCTTGCGCTTCTTGGGAAGCGGCGCCGGAGCATCCGACGGCATTTTATAATTGCAACGCTTCCCAAACACTAACCTGGCACAGTCTAACCTCTCTTAATAGTGCGTTTGTTAAACCTAGCACAAGAGCGGCATCCAACAACGCCGTGCTCAGGCCCTAAACAAGGTATACACAAGGTATGGTAATCCCTATGAGGTATCTGTTTCCCACAAGAAATACAGTTATTCACTTTTTCTGACATCCGGTTAAATACTGAGGCAAGAAAAAACCAAAATGTTCCCCAACGGGGTACTTAGCCAACTCTGATTCGGTCTGAAACTCCGGCTTAGGAAATATTTCAGAACGCCAACCTGCACTCGCAAAACTGCTTCTGCATCGGACCATGCGGCAAAAAAGACTGAGGATATGACGTCGGTCATGCGCATTAGTACCCTGACGTACTGACGTCAGTCTAATGCGCCCTGACCGACGTCAGCCATATACTCTGGTATTCGGGCCGACTGGACAGCGGACTACCCAATAGTAAGGACTGCAGCAATGTGGAACGAAGAACATCCACATTGCAAAGTATGCTTTCCACCTTGCTCAGCTGCATGCAATAAATTCTACATTTCCTTGTTTTCTGCACATTCAGAGTTTAATAACATTTTCTGTTTAAGCAATGCCATGACATGTTGCTGATATTTGAGCATATGAAACTGACAGTTTAAGGCCCTT
Source organism: Protopterus annectens (assembly GCF_019279795.1). Classification (NCBI taxonomy): domain Eukaryota; kingdom Metazoa; phylum Chordata; order Ceratodontiformes; family Protopteridae; genus Protopterus; species Protopterus annectens. The sequence continues at coordinate 1,423,554,122 of NC_056735.1, forward strand.
ATAGCCAAGGTAGCAGATGTGTAAACCTTTTTTCCACATCTATCCAGTGCCCTAGAATCTGTCAGAGGGGGCAGGGTTTTTTGCAGCGGAAGCCTTAACTCCTTTGGGACAATGAAATAGTTTGAGTCTGCAGCAGGGCTTTTAAACAGGAATTTATGAGAGTCAGGAACCCTGTAATATCTGTCAGGCTTAACAGGAGTTGGAGGTAAGGAGTCAGGGGTAAGACTAGACTCAGAAAACACATCTACAGTATCTAACACAGGTGGAATGGCTAGTGGCTTGCGTTGAGGTACTAAAAGGAAATCCCTGAGCCTCTTTTTAGATTCTGAAAAATTTTGGCTCTCCCCATTGGAAATGCTCCCTCATGGTATGCAAGGTTTCCCCAAAAGAATAGTCCTCTGGAGGAGAAGCTGAAGGTATAGATTCTTCAGCATCAGAATCCTCATAGGGGGGGAAGAGAATATTCCTGATCAGAAGAGGAATCAGAAGAAATAGAAACATGATCTGATGATTCATAGTCAGTCTCTTGCCTAGGCCTCTTATCAGGAGGTGGATGGGAACCCCTGATCAAGGTAATTAAGTCTTCGGCCATTTTGAGCATCTGTTTTTTTGTGTATAGAGGCCTGTCCACGTGGCTCAAGTTTGTTTCTTTGCTTTAGAAGGTGCTTTAGTCTTTGCCTTTGAAGCTGAGGTTGGTTTAATGTAAAGATGTTTGATTCTGAATACACCCTCAGAAGTCAGTGCCTGCTCAGCGGCTCCAGACCCATCTGAAGGAATACCTTGAGTTTGTAGCGGTCTGCGACTCTAAAGTAGCGGGCGTCAGGGGCTGCGAAAGCCCCTCACGGCGAACCGGCGACTGGCTTAGGAGAAGCTTAGTCGGTTTTGGGCCTCTGTTGTCTAGCTCTCTCCTTTTCTTTGCGAACTCCGGTAGTCTGATGTCTATACGACAGCATTTCTGGATAATTAAACCGGCGCCCAAAATTGTTTAAAGCAAAATCAGCCGCTTAATAGTGCGTTGGTTAAATCTAGCACAAAACTGACAACCAGAAACGATGTGATCATGGCCTAGGCAAGGAATACAGTAAGAATGAAAGTCCTTATGAGGTATTTGCTTTCAACAAGAAATACGATTATTTACTTTTTCTGACATCGGTCTGGAGCAAGAAAAAAAGTTTCCCCAACGGGGTACTTAGCTTTATTGAAGACTTCAGATCTGAAATTCGAACACAAAAATCTCAGGAGTCAGCCGACCGGCACTTGCAAACTGCTTCTGCTTCAGGCACCGCGTGGTAAGAAAGACTAAAGAAAATGGCGGCCGCATCTTTTACACCCCTGACGACCTGACGTCAGGGAAGGAGCTGTTGGACATGATCCACTTAAAGAAATCCCAATCCCTCAGAGCCACACACTCCAGGGATCTAAACCTTGTCATCACAATGAACAAAACATGCTGGAGGGATAGGTTCCTGACCCAGAGACTCCCCATACTCTGGAATAGACTGCCCATACATATCAAGCCGAGCGCCTCATTAGCCCTCTTCAAAAGGAACCTTGATTGGATGGGAGATAGGAAATTCACCCCGGGGATCATTGTCAGTCGCCCTGCTAGACAGGGGCCCGGAGAAGTAAATATTGTGGGAAGAAATATTCAGGGAATTGTTATGGCTAGGCTTGCAAAGGCCATAGGGCCGATAGCCTAGTACCAACCTATGAGCGACAGCAGCCGACGCAGGACCCAGGACTTTGGAATTCAGACCGACCATGGGCAACCTGCCAGCAGGATTACCCAAATGCAATGACAGCAACAGTGTAACACAAAGAACAACTTTCAGGTGTTCCTCTTGTTTTATGTGCAGGTATGCTGCAAGCTGTCCTAACATTTGTATGCTTCCAATAAAAACACAAGACTCCCTGGGCTACTTTACTTGTAACTCTAGTTTTGCAGTTATTGTGGCCTCATGTTTGAGCTGTGAAGCATTCTACAAAGGAGAAAAACAGGAAAGTCAAGATGTGCATAAATATGCTATTAAGAATAAATGTTTAGCCAATGCCTTGTCTAAGCATTTTTTTATGTGGAAGATATTGTACCTGAAGAGTTTAATGGAAGCAAGGAGTTTGAAGAATTACATTGGCAGATTTTAATGGCAGATTTAAGATAATACAACTGATTCGCCTGGTTTAAATTAGTTTGGCAACTATAAATGTGTTTTAAAAGAACAAAAGTTAACAAATATAAATAAATAATAGTCAAAATAAGTTGATCATATGGCTTATGTGATTTTAGCATCGCAATAGGAGAGAATGTTTTTAGGTTGAGGAAGACCTGCATGTTGGTTGAAAGCACTCATTCTCTGAATTAAACTTTTCAGATTTTAGCAAAAGCCTCATGTTTCCCTCTACTATGAAAATATTTTTTTTTTCGAGTTTCTTTGGTAAAACAGAAGAGAAAAAAAAGGTCTGTATGGGATCCTGTAAAGGAAATTAAGCTTCAAGGGGACATGAAACAAAAGTACCCAAGATGTATATCTACTTAATACAAGGTGTCAAGTCAACTGACCAGTTATTCAAATTCATACCATAAAAGTAAACCAATATGCCCATGCCCAGTTAATTTCTAATCTCAAATTAGATTATAAATAGCCAATCTGTGTACTTAACTCAGTTTGTTAAATAATGTCAAATCAAACCAGAGATTAAGACTAGACAGAATATCGGATTGCGATATTTGCTGCCCTTGTGGACCCTGTAAGTGAGCAAAACAGATACAAGGACAAAAGCACTCGTCTAATAAAAAGTACAGTTTTGTACCTACCATAAATGTAGATGTCCGACAGATATGCAACTGCAGTCCTGCCAAATCATGTTAAAGTAAAGCTCCAGGTGAATTGCTTGGTTTAGAGACACTCTGGATATCACCTTAGGTATGAAGGAAGGATTGGTCCTAAGAGAAACTCTGTCCTGATGAAAGATGAGGAAAGGAGGAACTGCCAAGAGGGCCTGTATCTCCGAGACTCTTCTTGCTGAGGTGACTGCCAACAGGAAAACTGTTTTCCAAGATAGGAATTGCATTTCTGAAGATGCTGCTGGTTCAAAAGGAGGAAGACTTAATTTTTCCAAGACGTAATTGAGGTCCCATGCAGGAACTGGTTGTTTCCTTGGAGGTTTGATATTCTTTATACCCCTTAGAAACTGTCTTAGCAAAGGATGCGAAAACACAGGTGGATCACAGTTGTAATGTGCTGAGATAGCTGAAGCATGGATTTTGATGGAAGAGTATGAAAGGCCACTGTGAAACATTTCTGCCAAGTATTCTAATATCAGAGGTATGCTCATCAGGGATGCATCCTGGCCCTGGTTGACATTCCAGATGGTGAATCTCTTCCATTTGGCCGAATAGGTTTTTCTGGTGGAAGGTCTGCGTGCCTCCAACTAAATTTCCTGAACTTCTTTGGAGAGGGAGTCATGGATCCCAGTCATGGAACTCTCCAAGCTGTCAGCTTTAAGGTTTGCAGCTTCGGATGAACAGTCTTGTAGTTGTGCTGAGTCAGGAGCTGAGGCCATTGAGGCAAGGGCTACGGTTTGGTGCGAGTAATGCTCAGTAGCAGTGGGTACCAGTGTTGCCTTGGCCAGTCTGGAGCTATCAAGATTCCTCTTGGTTGTTCTGCCTTGATCTTCAGTAACACCTTGGTGATTAAAGGTAGGGGAGGGAATGCATAAATTGTTAGGGCATTCCAACTGAAGGAAAGAGAATCTGTTTTCCAAGCTAGAGGATGGTAAATCCTTGTGCAAAACCTTTTCAGATGATGATTGAGAGGAGATGCAAAGAGGTCTATGTCTGGTCTTCCCCATGCAGTTATTTGTGAGAAAATGCGTGGGTGCAGCATCCATTCATGTGGATTCAAGAAATTTCTGCTCAACCTGTCTGCCAGAACATTGTCCTTGCCCGGAACAAACTGGGATTGCAAGTAGATGTTCAGTTTCAGGGACTTTTCCCAAAGAGTCATTGTTAGTCTGCAGAGGGGGTAGGAATGAGTGCCCCCTTGTTTGTTTATGTACCACATGACAGTGGTGACAGTGGTGTTGTCTGTCCTTATTAGCAGATGGCCTTGCTGAAGAGATTTTCCAAAGGCTTCTATTGCATGTATCACTGCCAACATCTCTTTTTGATTTATGTGCTGATGCCTTTCCATGGGGGTCCATTGCCCTTGAATGCATCTGCCGTCCATGTGCGCCCCCCATCCATGGTCTGAGGCGTCTGTTGTAATAGTTTGACTTGTTGGAGGTTTGTTGAAAGGCAGGCCTTCGTTTAAGTAACTTGCTTGAGCTCACCATAAAAATTCCCTTTGCAGGCATGGTATGAGAGGAATTATGTGTTCTAGGTTGTGGCTGTGTTGAGACCACAAGCTTTTGAGGTACCATTGTAGCTTTCTCATGTGTAGTCTTGCCAGACGGATTAGAAGAATGCAAGATGCCATGAACCCCAGGGCCTGCAGGGTCTTCCTTGCAGTCAGGTGGGTTAGCTTTGCTAGGCTTTTGAAGTAGTCTGTCAAATGCTCTTGTTTCTCCTCTGTGAGAAAGGCCATTTGTAGCTGTGTGTTCAGCTTTGCTCCTAGAAAAATAATCTCTTGGGATGGCAGTAGTCTTGATTTTTGAATGTTGACTGTATCCCAAAGCCTGTAGCAACTGAATGACATAATCCAAGTGTTTTGTCAAGGTTTGTTTGCTGTCTGCTTGTATGAGGCAGTCATCCAGGTAAGGGTATATTTGAATCCCCTGGAGTCTGCAGTGTGCTACTACTGATGCCAGGCATTTCGTGAATACTCTGGGCGCAGTAGATAAGACAAACGGCAATGTTGAGAATTGATAATGCTCCGTTCCTGCAAGAAATCTGAGGTATCTTCTGCAACTGTGTCTGATAGGGACATGCAGGTATGCCTCCTTGAGGTCCAGAGTAACCAGCCAAGACCCATTGCCCAACATGGGAAGAAGTTGCTGTAACGTCAGCATCTTGAATTTTGGCACCATGAGAAAAGTATTTAGTACGGACAAGTCCAAAATAGGCCTCCATTGCTTTTCTTTTCTTGGAACAAGGAACAGTCTTGAGTAAAATCCCTTGCCTTGTTCCTGAGGAGGAATCTTCTCTATTGCTTTTATTTGTAACAGCTTTGAGACTTCTCTGAGTGCCTCTGCCCTTTGATTTTGTGGCAGGTTTGGCATGCCTTGTCCTGTTGGTAAAGTATGGAAGTGGAACTTGTAACCTCTGTCTATTATGTCCAGAATCCAATTGTCCTTTGTTATAATGTGCCAGTTTCTTGAGAAGAGAGATAATTTTCCGCCTAAAGGTGCTTCTCTTTTAGCCTTGGTAGGCGGAGTGATAGGCAAGTCATTGTGATTGTCCCTGTAGTGCAGGTGAAGTACCTGTGCCACTTCTTTGATTCTGAGGTTGCCACTGGCTGCCCCTGTAGGAGCCTCGGTATTGCCCTCTACCTCGTGCACGCCTGTTCTTTCCCCTTTGATACTTGTCTGAGTCTGGAAAGGACCAATTCTTTGAAGGCCAATTCCTGCTGAATCTGGGTGGCTGAACCTGGAGGAAATCTTTTACTGTCTGTACTGATTTTGCCTTCTCCTCAATAGACTTCAACACATCCTGAGCATTAGCACCAAAAAGCTTCTGTTTATCCAGAGGTGCGTCCAGGAGCTTTACTTTAACATGATCCGGCAGGACTGCAGTTGCATTCTTGAAGGACATCTGTGGCTTGTGTTTGCTGAATTGGATTTTTTTCGTTTTTTCACATTTTCCTATTCTGGGGGAGAATAACATTTTGGCTGGTTGACCTGACTGGGGCCTTCTCTGTCTTGCCCACATGCAGGGTTGAATTAGTGGTGGGTTTTTTTTTTTTGAGATTATTTTTTTCTTTTTTTCTATTATCTGCCCTTGAAGACCATTTTAAGCTTATCAAATTTCCCCTTTCAAAGATAAGAATCAAACCCTGTACAAAGTGTCTGTGAGGTAAACACTTTAACCATTATGCGAGTTAAATGTAAGCAATGACTTGTTTAACATGACGTAATTTATTAGTAATGAACAAACATATTACTATAAAATGGTCATTTCAGTATAAAGTGCCAAAACAAATGCAGATATGTAAAAACTGTGACAATTAAACATTTACATTGAGCAGAAAAGATCAATAAATACATGAACTTATTATGCGCAAACTAATAAGTTCAGTTGTCCTTTGTAAATAAAATGGAAAAGCAATAAATGAAATTTACAATTTCAGAAGCACAGCCATTAAGAAGCATCAGAAATATAGCTTTCAACAATTAAAAAAAAATGCAAAATATGTTTTCAGTGACACTTCGAATCAAGCAAAAGTGAAAACTGAACACTAATGACCAAAAACTTTCCTTCACCAACACCACTTGGCAAATTCTATGCATATTTACTGTTTTCATACCACAGTACGCAATTATTTTAATCAGATTAAGATGCAATTTAAAATGCACGTGTGATTGTACAAACTGGATTTCAAGTACAATAAAGTATTACTGTTGCATTAAAATTCATGCAAAACATCATCACCTTCTTTCACAGCAATACCCACTTTACGCTTTAGCAACAATACTATGTCTTGATAAGCCATATCTTATGTGCATTTTGGATGATATTTCCAGGACATAACTCGAACCTTGCTGCTAATACCAGCATAGTAAAATAAAACAAGATAACAAAAAATTATGGCATTATAAATGAGGGATAGTCAAGGGCACAATTTTGCAAAAAAGTAGCATTAAACTTACACTAATAACACAGGCATCTTTTGGGTGTCCTTGCTCAGTAACATAGCAACCAATAGGAAAGCCAGGGTTGCAAAATTTCAATGATTCCTCAACGTCGTAGCACCAAGTCACAGGCATATTATCAATAATCCTGCAAAAGAGAGAGTTTAAAATGTGCTTTATTTCACTAATCACATACAAGTACTTAAGTTCACATTAAATTTCTCCAAAATTACACAAGGAAGCAAACAGTTCATTTTAAAGCCCATAATACTGTAGTACATATATACAAGTGCCTATTTGGCAGTGCACAGTTGTGTGAGGTACTCAATATAATAGCAAATGGGGCAGCCCAGGCTTGCAGCAATAGGAGTATTAACAACCTGGCAGACTCAGTGTTGCAAGCAGTACACCCACTTGGTTGGGAGTCTGCTCATGTGCGGAGGCATGCAAACACCTCTGTAAGGCAATTCCAGAATTTGCAAGGCTTCAGTGAGATGGAAGGGGGTTAATGTGCACTTCCCAGCAGCAGAATGACTCTGCACCAGTGTTCTCAATCTCATCAGCCCAGGATGTGGGTAGGCTGACACTTGTGGAGGCCAAAGCAGGTCTGGTAGACCCAGAAAAAGACAAAAGCTGGTGGCAGCTGGACAGCTGTAGGGAGAGGGGAAAAAAGAAAACAATAAATGATTTGTACTTTCCCTTTTAGTTAATTACTCCTGGGTTTGCCCATGTATTTTGGCTTCCTTGAAGCCTTTGCTTCCATGAAATAAGCCACACAGTAGTTCAAATACTTTACTTGTACATTTGTATTACCCATTTACCAAACTCATGGTTGATGAGAGCTGGAACCTAACTTGCCAGGCCACTGGTATGAGGCAGAAAGCCAGTCCTAAACTGGACTGACGGTACATCACGACACACACACACACACACACACACACACACACACACACACACACACACACACACACACACACACACACAAGTAAACAGGATATACTAGTGCAGCTAAATTAACTGACAAAGTCCTACTGCAAGAACACAGGGTAGTGAGGAAAAGGAAGGGGGAAAAATCAAATACCATCATGGAAGTATTGAATAGAGAAAACTATAAAGCAGTTAAGACAAGTGTCACTGTTAGAAAAATATAGAAGAGGGAACAGATCAACAAAAATACTAAGACAGACAGACAGACATAATAAAAGCAATGCGCAGTATTAGAACAGACCAGGATCTATCATGCACTACCGCAAATAAGCTAAAAAACTCTGTACAGGTGGAAAAACTTAGAAGATGCACAGATAAATAAAAAGGAAAAGTACAAAATAAGCAATTTATTGATAACCCAAAAAAGTTCTATAGAGTTGGGAAATAAGACCAAAAAAGAAGAAATAGACACATTTTGGAGAAGTATTTATGAAGATGCTGTGGAAAAAAAGATGCTAAATGGACAGAAGTAAAAAAAAAAAAACAAAGAATAAGAGGTTTAAAAGTACAGGATATGAAAAGGGATGAAGTAACAGCCAAGAGACTGAAGCAAAGTTAAGAAAAGTCTCCAAATGGAAAACCCCAGATGCAGTACCCAACTTCTGGTTAAAAGTATTAACATCTTTGCATGAAGATTTAGAGCTACGAGTAATAACTATTTATCTGCGCACCCTGAACAGACACCAAACCCGGCTAATAGGAAAAACAATCCCTCTACTTAAGAGTGTACCTACAAGCTACCCTAAAAACTACAGACCAATAACTTGCCTTCCGCCGACCTATAAACTATACACTGGAATTGATGCCTACAGAGTTTATAATCATTTAGAAGAAAACTCAATTATGGCAGTAGAACAAAAGGGCAATAAAAGAAAGTCATATGGAACAAAGGATCATTTGCTGTTAAAGTCAAAGTGGAGAACTAGGGGAAGAATCTAAGTATGGCATGGACAGACTATAAATAAAAAAAAAAAAGCATTTGATAGCATCCCACTTCATAAATAAGAGTGCTTAAAAATGTGTAAGATACACCCTACACTGATGGACTGCATTACAGTGACCATGAGACATGGCAGACCACTTTGCAATTAAGGCATGATAAAAGGACAAATTATTACTCCAGGGATAAAAATTCAAAGGGGATATTCCAGGGTGACTGTCATTGCTGTTTTTCTGCCTTGCCCTTAACTCCTTAAGCTGTTTACTTAACAGCTTAGGCCTTGGCTATAATTTGGCTCCTAGAAAACATCAAAGTGCAAAGACTTACCTTCTCTTTGCTGATTCAAAACTGTACAGCTCATCAGATGAGAGACAAAGCACAACTGCAAGTTGTTAAAACTTTTTCAGATGATATAACAATGTCATTTGGTCTTGATAAATGTGCAAAAGCAACCTTTACAGCAGAAACATCAGTTTGGGACAAGAATGTGATATAAAATAACTTGAGCAAGGAGTGTATAAACATTTGGGAACTGATGAAGGATCAACAATAAAACAAGAACAAATGTGAATAAACTTAGTAAGGAATACTTTAGAAGACTTAAATTAATCCTGAAAACAGCGTTGACATCTAAGGAACAAAATCCAAGCCATAAACCAATTTGCTCTTCTTGTCCTAACTTACAGTTTTGGAGTGATTGACTGGCCCCCAAAATGTGTTGGATAGATTAGATAGGAAAACAAGAAGGATGTTTCATGCTCATAAAATGATTTATAAAAATCAGTGCATAGCAATATTATACATTCCCCATTCCTAAGGAGGGATGGGCCTCCTTCCAATTGATTACATGTATAGCTCTGCAATCGTGGGACTCCACATCTGCTGACCTCAAGGCCCAAACATAGTGGAAGTTTTAAAACATGAGGAGAATAAACCGAAGATGATTTCTCTGCTTAATCTAGCAGAAGCACACTGATGTCAAGCAGGAATGGAAATCAAACCAGAGGTACATAAAATCAGGCTGCAATTGAATTTGCCAAAAAACAAAACGAAGAACACAAGGTAAAGGACCAGATGAGAAGGCAAGAAATGTGGAAAATGCATAAATATAGTTCCAAGTACAGAAAACTTCTGGAAGAACCTCATGTTGACCAGGAACAAACACAGGAATGGTTAAGGAGAGGTGAACTCAAACCAAGAGATGACAAGTTAATATTGACAGCCCAAGATAGTAGGATATGTACACACTGGTTTACAAAGTCCATTGAACATGTTGAAGAAAGACAAATGTAGGTTTTGTAAAACCAAATTGGAAAGAGTCGCACAACCTTGTTGCTGGTTATGATGCACTAATGGCAGAAGGACTGTATACTGAAAGGCATAATAATGTGGCAAGGCTGTTGCAATGGGGATTGTGCAAACATTATGGCATTGAAGTTGGTGAAAAACAATGGAAACATAAGCCACAATGCATCATAGAAAATTATGAAGTTTATAACACATGGGATCACCCATTACCAACAGTTTTAAAGATAGATGCTAGAAAACCAGATATAGTGGTCCATGAAAAGACAAAAGTAGCATTGATCACTGAAATCACCACACCCAGTAACTACATGTTACGTATAGAGAGACACAAAGTCATAAAATATCAGGATCTGCAGGCAGAAACCACAGCAATATGGAAGAAAGATACCCAGACAGTTCCACTAGTAGTAGCAGCAACGGGGTCTTATTTAAAAAAAAAAAAAAAAATTACATTTGTACTTAGACAGCTTACCAATACATGTAACCCTGTATGAACTGCAGGAGTCTTTACTGGGCACATTGCGGGTGCTGCAAAGGGCACTTTTGGCTGACAAAGATTGAAACAATACTAACTTCATGAACTTTAATTGTACTTAGACTTACGAATGGGGTCCACTCTCGTCATGGTATTAGAAACCCAAAGGATTTGGAGAAATTAAAAAAGACACACCCCTAGAAGCAATTTGAAACTTTTACTAGCCACCTGCTGCATTTTCACAAGAAAAAACCCTCAGGCAAATACCCATGAGAACGCAGGGAATGTAATACACAGAAAATACAAGCTAAGTACTGTAGCAAGACTTTGGAATTACTTTTCAGGTAGAACTATTTGAAGGTTGCCAGTACATGTAAATGTTTTGCTTAAAAAGTTGTCTAACATTACAGTGAGAAATCAAACCACTTTACCAGCACCCTCAAACACCTGTACTACAAATCATGTTGTAGGCTGTTGATATGCATCCCCTGTGAGTCACACTGGCAAATACGTATGGAAAGCATTACACTAGTATTGCAGTAATATGTATAAACTCCTGGTATTAGTTCTGCAGAACTGCATTTTACTATGCAACCCAATCATAGTTCAAAGTAAGCTAATTACTACACATTCTAGGACTAATGAATAACTTGAAAAACTGGACAACAGTGTTGGAAAGATATATGCACCTTTTGTATACAAAAGACATTTTTATTTTATAGAATTTACCTCACAGGAAGACATTGTCCCGTTCAATTCTCAGCTAGAGCGTCTACTGTGGAGACATGTGTGAATGGGCATACCTTCGTTGAAGGTTGTGCGTTAGGGCCGGCAACTCAGCACGTAAAAATCAACTGCCAATCATTAGCGGACCGGAGTTCTGCTGTGGCGACCCCTAACCGGGAAAAGCCGAAAGACAACAACAACAACAAATATTCTGGTCTGGTAATATAACTGATTTACTTACCTTCAGTGAAACTCTTATTTCTAGTGGCCGCTACTCATTGCAGCCTGTACTCGTTTGTTATTCCTGTTCTCAGTACCTACCCACCGTTACACTTCATAGTCTAAGCCAAGCAGTTTAACTGAGCAAACATGAAGCACAAAACATGCAAATTCAGAAGAAATGCACTTCAACTGGAAACTGAACCAAAGAAACTAGCACTGTTAATTAAGACTTAATGTTGACCTCTATTCCTAAAAATGGTTTGCTACTTCTAAATTCACTTTCGCTGTGTGCAGTCTCAGAAACAGCCTGAAGGTGGCAGTAAAAGTACACGAAGATCTGACAAGCTGACCCTTATTATAGGTGAGCCTTGCCAGCATAAGCAAACTTTTGCACACTGTAAAACAGAAGCAGACACTCAATGATCAGTTTTGCTTGCACAGATTCAGTATTACATTAATTCTCACTGTTGTATGAACAACTCCCAGCTGTTTAACAAGAAGCTGTTCCCTTGTTGTAGTCTTGCAACAAAGTAACAATTGCAGGCAACTTTTAATAATCAGAAGCAAACGAGACTTCACCAATATAGACATCTACAAGACTGCACTGAACAGCATCCATCACGTCTGCCTCCTTTAAGGTGAGGCCCAGATGAAAATCATATCAATCACCACACAGCATTCTGAGATGCATGGCACACCATAACCTATAAAGGAAAACAGGAAAAAAGTTATAAGAAAATAGGAATAAAGGAGTCATTTGAGGGTCTCAACAATGAAATGACAGAAAAAGAGTTCAATAATCTATGCTATGGGGAGTATCTGACACAAATGTACTTCAGTACTTTTTTCCCGTTGTTACTCTTTACTTTGAGAAAATCTGAAACCATTGAAAGTACAGTTGCGGACACTTACCATAAATGTAGATGTTAGAGTATTCACTGTTGCAGTCATCACACATTTGGGGTTATCTGCTTGCAGTAGCTGTCAGTCGGCCTGATTATCAAAGTCTTGGGTCCTGCATCAGTTGCTGTCTCATCTTCCATGACGTCAGGTCGTCAGGGGTATAAAGCATGCAGCCAACGCCATTACATCAGTTTTCTTGCCCCAGATGTCAAGTGCTCCCCCAATGGGAAGCAATTAAATATATTATATACATACACAAGGTTATACCTCCAACAAAAAAGCAAACACACCAAAAAGCTTTTAAGCATAGTGAAAAAAAGGAATAGAAGCATAGCCGAAAAAGATAGGAGGCTGGAGGGAGGGTAAAGTACAGTTTTGTACCTACCATAAATGTAGATGTCCGATAGATATGCAACTGCAGTCATAACATATGGGTTGTCCTGCCTCAGGCAGCCCTCGGTCGGCCGGATTCCAAAGTCTGGGTCCGGCGTCGGCTGGTGTCGCCTCCTCTCTGACATCACAACGGCTGGAGTATAAAGGCATCGGCAGATGCCATCTTCTTCAGTGTTTTTTGCCCCAGATGCCAGGTGCCCTCCTAGGAAGGCTAAATTTGGTGAATGGATAAAGAATTCCAGACATGCACAACAGTAATAAACAGGTACACCATAGAGATACCCCCAGCTAATAGGAATAGGGGTAGTGGACCCATAAAGAAGGTTGCAGAGGGGTAGGAGGGTGGGAGAATCCGATTGCAGTTGCATATCTATCGGACATCTACATTTATGGTAGGTACAAAACTGTACTATGTCCTTCAAGAATGCAACTGCAGTCATAACATATGGGTTGTATACCATAGCCAAGCTGGGGGTGGTTGGAACTAAGAAAGTGATGGTGTAGATAAAATGCCCTGCAGGACTGCCGAAGCAAAGCCTGCTCGGGATCTGGAGTATAAAGGCAGGTTGTAGTGCTTGGTAAATGTATGCACGGAGCTCCATGTAGCAGCCTCTAGAATGTCCTTTGTAGCCACTCCTCTTAGGAAAGCTGTGGATGTGGCTATAGCTCTGGTGGAGTGTGGCCTAATATTGGCTGGCACACCTTTTCCATGAAAGGAATAGCAGAATCTGATGCAGTGTCCAATCCATTTGGAGATTGCTTTTCCTTATACTCCAGCAGCATAGGCTGCAAGCAAGTTGGTCAGACTTTCTGGTGGCCTTAGTTCTGTCCAAGTAGTAGCGTAGTTGCCTGTGTATGTCCAAAGTATGCAGCAGTGCTTCCCCCCTGTTTTGAGGATTGGGGAAGAAAGTAGGCATGTGAATGGCTTGATTTAGAGACACCCTGGAAATTACTTTTGGCATGAATGAAGGATTGGTTCTTAGAGAGATTCTGTCCTGATGAAAAATGAGAAAAGGAGGTACTGCCATGAGAGCCTGTATCTCCGAGACCCTTCTTGCTGATGTGATTGCCAATAGGAAAACCATTTTCCATGAGAGAAATTGCATTTCTGAAGTTGCTGCTGGTTCAAAGGGAGGAAGAGTTAATTTTTCCAAGACGAAGTTGAGGTCCCATGCAGGTACTGGCGGTTTCCTGGGAGGTTTGATATTCTTTATCCCCCTTAGGAACTGTCTTAGCAAAGGATGTGAAAACACAGGTGGATCACAATTGTATTTTGCTGAGATTGCTGAGGCATGAATCTTTATGGAAGAATATAAGAGACCAGTATGAAACATTTCTGCCAAGTATTCCAATATCTGAGGTATACTCAATACTGTTGTATCCTGACCCCTGTTAGCATTCCAGATGATGAATCTCTTCCACTTGGCTGAATAGGTTTTTCTGGTGGAAGGTCTGCGTGTTTCCAGTAAGATCTCTTGAACTTTTTTGGAAAGAGAGATATTGGAAGGAGTTATGGTAACCTCCAGGCTGTCAGATGCAATGTTCTCAGGTTTTGATGAACCGTCCTGTAATTGTGTTGTGTTAGAAGCAGAGGCCACAGGGGCAGAGGCCACGGTTTGGTCCGAGTTATGCTCAACAGCAATGGGTACCAGTGCTGCCTTGGCCAGTCTGGAGCTATCAAAATGCCTGTTGGTTGTTCTGCTTTGATCTTCAGTATCACCTTGGTCAGCAGTGGTAGAGGAGGAAATGCATAAATTGTTAGGGACTTCCAGCTGAAGGAGAGAGCATCCGTTTTCCAGGCTAGAGGATGGTGGGTCCTTGTATAGAACTTTTCCAGGTGATGATTCATGTGAGAAGCAAAGAGATCTATGTCCGGTCTTCCCCATGTCCTTGTTATTTGTGAGAAAATGTGAGGATGCAGCATCCATTCGTGTGGATCCAAGAAATTTCTGCTCAGCTTGTCCGCCAGTACATTGTCCTTGCCTGGCACAAACTGGGATTGCAGATGTATCTTCAGACTTAGGGATTTTTCCCAGAGAATCATTGTTAGTCTGCAGAGGGGATAAGAATGAGTGCTTCCCTGCTTGTTTATATACCACATAACAGTGGTGTTGTCTGTCCTTATTAGCAAATGCCCTTGTTGAAGTGATTTTTCGAACGTCTCGATTGCATGTATCACTGCCAACATCTCTTTTTGGTTTATGTGCAGATGCCGTTCCCTTGATGTCCATTGACCTTGAATGCATCTGCCCTCCATGTGCGTCCCCCCATCCATGGTCTGAGGCGTCTGTTGTAATCATTTGACCTGCTTGAGGTTTGTTGAAAGACATGCCTTTGTTTAACTGACTTGCTTGAGCCCACCACAAAAATTCTATGGAATGAGTGGGATTACGTCCTCTAGGCTTTGGCTGTGTTGGGACCATAAGCTTTTTAAGTACCATTGCAGCTTTCTCATATGAAGTCTTGCCAAAGGTATCAGAAGAATGCAAGATGCCATGAACCCCAGAGCCTGCAGGATTTTCCTTGCAGTCAGCTGGGAGAACTTTGCCAGGCCTTTGAAGTACTCTAGTAACTGCTGTTGTTTTTCCTCTGTGAGATAAGCCATCTGTGTTTTTGTGTCCAGTTTGGCTCCTAGGAAAATAATCTGTTGGGATGGCAGAAGTCTTGATTTCTGAATGTTGACTGTGTATCCCAAGGCCTGTAGTAATTGAATGACATAGTCCAAGTTTGCTATCAAGGTTTGCTTGTGGTCTGCTTGTATGAGGCAGTCATCCAGGTAGGGGTATATTTGAATTCCCTGGAGTCTGCAGTGTGCCACTACTGATGCCAGGCATTTCGTGAACACTCTGGGTGCAGTAGATAAGCCAAACGGCAATGCTGAGAATTGATAATGCTCTGTCCCTGCAAGAAATCTGAGGTATCTTCTGCAGCTTTGTCTGAATGGGACATGCAGGTATGCCTCCTTGAGGTCCAGAGTGACCAGCCAAGACCCCTTGCCCAGCATGGGAAGGAGTTGCTGCAACGTCAGCATTTTGAACTTTGGCACAATGGATAAGTATTCAGAGTAGACAAGTCCAGTATAGGTCTCCATTTGTTTTCCTTTCTTGGAACAAGGAACAGTCTTGAATAAAATCCCTGCCCTTGTTCCTGTGGAGGGACCTTTTCTATTGCTTTTATATTTAACAGCTTTGAAACTTGAATGAGTGCCTCTGCCCTTTGATGAAGTGGCAGGTTTGGCATGCCTTGTCTTACTGGTAAAGTATGGAAGTGGAATCTGTAACCTTTGTCTATTAAATCTAGAATCCAGTTGTCCTTGGTTAAGATATGCCAGTTTTTTGAGAATAAGGATAATTTTCCGCCCAAAGGTGCTTCTCTTTGAGCCTTTGTAGACGGTATGAAAGTCAAGTCATTGTGGTTGTCCTTGTGGTGCAGCTGGACTGCCTGCGCCACTTCTTTGATTTGGTGGTTGCCATTGGTGGCCCCTGTAGGAGCCTCAGTATTGCCCTCTACCTCGGGCACGCCTGTTTTTTCCCCTTTGAAACTTGTCAGTGTCTGGAAAGGACCAATTCTTTGAAGGCCAATTCCTGCTGAATCTGGGTGGCTGAACCTGGAGGAAATCTGACTGACTGTACTGATTTAGCTTTTTCCTCAATGGACTTAAACACATCTTGTGCATTAGCACCAAAAAGCTTCTGTTTTTCCAGAGGTGCATCAAGTAAAGTACAGTTTTGTACCTACCATAAATGTAGATGTTCGAAGATCCACATTGCTGCAGTCCTAACACTTGGGGTAGTCCGCTGTCCCAGTCGGCCTGAATACCAAAGTATAAGGCTGACGTCGGTCAAGGCGCATTTGTCTGACATCAGGACGTCAGGGTACAAATGCGCATGACTGACGTCATATCCTCAGTCTTTTCTTGCCCCAGATGTCAGAAGACCCTAAAAAGATAAGGCCAAAACCAAAAAACACCATACACTCCTGTACCTAATATATATACAATATATACAAATTTACAAAAATAGAACCCCACCCACACAACCACCCCTAAACACAGAGGGAAGGCGGGATTGGACTGCAGCAATGTGGATCTTGAACATCTACATTTATGGTAGGTACAAAACTGTACTATGTTCTTCATCCCACATTGCTGCAGTCCTAACACTTGGGTAGAATCCCAAAGCAGAGGTAAGGGAGGATGGCTAAACTATAATGAAGCAGGAGCTGCCAAAATGCCCTGCAACACAGCAGTGGCAAAACCAGCCCTGGATTTAGAATAGAGAGGAAGGTGGTAATGCTTGGAGAAAGTATGCACTGAACTCCAAGTAGCTGCCTCCAAAATATCCTTAGTTGCCACCCCTTAGAAATGCTGTTGAAGTGGCAGTAGCCCTAGTGGAATGAGGCCTAATCCCAGCTGGAATCTCCTTGCCATGATGGGAATAACAGAATGCAATGCAAAACCCAATCCACTTAGATATAGTTTGTTTTGACACAGGCTTGCCCTGAGAACTCAAAGCAAAAGAAACAAACAACTGCTGAGACTGCCTAAAATCCCTAGTCCTGCTTAAATAATAACGCAACTGCCTGTGTACATCTAAAGTGTGCAAAATCTTTTCCCCACTATTTTGGGGATCTGCATAAAAAGTAGGCAAATGAATAGTTTGGTTTAAAGCCACACTAGAAACCACCTTAGGCATAAAGGAAGGATTAGTACGTAATGATACCCTATCCTTATGGAAAATCAAAAGGCTCAACCGCCATAAGGGCCTGCAATTCAGAAACCCTTCTTGCAGAAGTAATGGCCAACAAAAAGCAGTCTTCCATGACAAGTATTTCAATTCAGCAGTAGCCGGAGGCTCAAAAGGGTGTAGAGTAAGTTTCTCCAACACAAAATTGAGACCCCAAGGAGGAGTAGGAGCTCTACATGGGGTCTTATATTCTTTGCCCCTCTAAGAAATTGCTTGAACAAAGGATGAGAAAACAATGGTGGGTCACAATCATAGTGAGCTGAAATTGCTGCAGCATGAATCTTAATGGAAGAGAAAGACAAACCTTTGTCCAATAACTCAGTAAGATATTGAAGAGCCACACTCAAATTAGGCTCAGAAACATCCAAATCCTTTGCTGCACTCCAAAATAAAAATCTCTTCCACTTTTCTGCATACACTTTACGTGTACTAGGTCTTCTGGCTTCCATAATCACATTCAAAACTTGTTGAGGAAGTTGAGACCTGCTGTGGGTCAAAACAGAATATGCCAGGCTGTTAGATGAAGAGAGTGAAGCTTGACTGAGTAGATGACCGTCCCTCTGAGACAAAAGGTGTGGAATTAAAGGTAAAGGCCATGGAGGCTTCCTTACCAGATTCCTCAGTAATGGGTACCAGTGTTGCCGAGGCCAATCTGGAGCTATCAAAATCATCCTTGGCTTGTCTGACCTTTAGGAGTACCTTTGGGAGGAGAGGCAGAGGTGGAAAGGCATACACATGAAGATTTTCCCAACTGAACGAAAGAGCATCCACTTTCCAAGCTGTGTGATGAAACCTTTTCGTGCAAAACTTTGGCAGCTGGTGGTTTAGTGGAGAAGCGAACAGATCTATGTCTGGAGTTCCCCATGACACTGTCAATTTTCGAAATACATGAAGATCCAGTTTCCACTCGTGGGGATCCATGATTTGCCTGCTTAACACATCTGCTAAGGAGTTCTGTGCTCCTGGCAGAAACCGTGCCTGAAGATTTAGCTGCAAGCTGAGCGCAGTCTCCCACAAAATCATTGCTTGCCTGCATAGAGGATAAGAATGTGTTCCCTCTTGCTTGTTGATGTACCACATGACAGTTGTGTTGTCTGTTAGAATCAACACCTGCCCTGGAAGAAGTAACTCCTTGAAAGCCATTAATGCAAACTGGACTGCTAACATCTCCTTCATGTTGATATGTAGATGCTGTGGTCTGGCAGGCCACTTGTCTTGTATCCACTTTCCATTCAGATGAGCTCCCAAGCTATGTCTGAGGCATCTGTCGTTAGAATCTGACTCGCCTCTGGCCGGGTCACAGAGAGTCCCTTGTTTAGGTGACATTCCTGAGCCCACCACAAAATTCCTTTTGAATGCAAGGTATTATTGGAATGACAGTGTCCAAATCCTGGCAGTGCTGTGTCCATACATTTTTAGATACCATTGCAGCTTCCTCATATGCAGTTTGGCATTGGGAAGCACCAGAATACAAGATGCCATGAACCCTAAGGCTTGAAGGACTGTCCTTGCAGTCAGCCCGGACTGAAGAGATAGTTGATGAAAGTAAAGGGAAAGATTCTTTTGTTTGTCCGGGGTTAAAAAGGCCATCTGGGCTGCTGTATTCAGTCTCACACCCAGAAAGCACATGTCTTGAGAGGGTACTAGACTGGACTTTATTTCGTTCACAGAATACCCCAGGCATCTTAGCACTGCTATCACATATTCCAGATGCTGAAGAAGCTCGTCTCTTTCTTGAGCCAGAATCAGACAGTCGTCCAAGTAAGGATAGATTTGTATTCCTTTTAGCCTGAAGAAAGCTATGACTGGAGCCAGAACTTTTGTGAATACTCGGCGCAGTAGATAAGCCAAAGGGCAATGCAGAGAACTGATAATGGGAATTCCCAGCTCGGAAACGCAGATACTTCCTGCAACTGAGTCTGATAGGCACATGAAGGTAAGCCTCCTTGAGATCTAAAGTGACCATCCAGTGATCTTTGCCCAGCAGAGGTAAAAGCTGTTGTAACGTTAACATTTTGAACTTGGGAATGTCCAGATAAGTGTTGAGGATAGACAAATCCAAAATTGGTCTCCACGTGTTCCCCTTTTTTGGTACTAGGAACAGGCGAGAATAAAATCCTAGGCCCCTTTCTGGCACAGGAACCGGCTGAATGGCCCCTATCTGGAGTAACAGAGAAATTTGCTTGTGAGCCTCTTTTCTTTGTATAGGAGGAATGTCTGGCATGCCTTTGAAAGGAGGCAAGGTATGGAAATAAAACCTGTAACCGTGGTGAACGATATCCAATACCCATCTGTCTTGGGTAATAACACTCCAATTTTCTTTGAAAAGTGTCAGCCTTCCTCCCAAAGGTGCTGCCAGACCAGAAGGCTCTGGCAGCTGAAAAGGCAAGTCATTGGGTCTGCTTACGAAAGGACTGACCCCTGCCCTCACCAGAAGACCGGGCAGGTGAACTCCCTGTTCTAGGCCTAAAAGAACCTTGAGCTCTGCCCCTACCACGTCTAGATCTACCCCTAGACTGAGAATCATAAGAAGGATATGTCCACCCCTTAGTAGGCCAATTTCTACTAAACTTCGGAGGCTGAACCTGCAAAAAATCTTTAACAGTCTGCATAGACTTAGCCTTGTCCTCCATTTTCTTTAACACTGCTTCCACAGGCGAACCAAATAACACATCAGATTGTAAAGGAGCATCTAAAATCCTTGTTTTTACATGCTCAGCTAAATTCTGATCCCTCAGCCAGGCGTGCCTGCGAAGAACAGAACCAGTGGCTGCCACCCTCGAAGAGGCCTGTACAGCATCAAAACCACATCCACATTGCAAGGAATGCTTACCCACCTGTTCAGAAACATGAACTAAATCCTGCAACTCTTTACACTCAATACCTTCCGCCAGAGCATCTACCTTAGACTTCAATTGTGTAAGGAGATAATTTTGGTATTTCAACATGTGAAACTGGCAATTCAAAGCCCTCATGGCTAAAGTGGAAGAAGTATACACCTTCTTTCCCCATCTATCCAAAGCCCTAGCCTCTATCAGAAGGAACAGGATTTTTAACAGAAGCCTTAACACCTTTAGGGCCCTGAGAAACAGTTTCTGGGTCTGCCCTAGGACTCTTAAAAAGATACTTATGAGCTTCAGGCACCCTATAATACCTGTCCGGTTTAACTGGGGCAGGAGGCAAAGAATCAGGGTTCAGGGAAGCCTCTGCAAAAACATAGTCTACCACATCCAGAACAGGAGGTATAGCCAAAGGCCTATGCTGGGGTAGAAACAAAAATTCCCTAAGCCTTTTCCTGGAATCAGAGAAATCTTGACCTTCCCATTTAAAATGCTCCCTCATGGAATGAAGAGTCTCTGAAAAAGAAAAATCCTCAGGAGGAGAAGTCAAGGAGTAGAATCATCTACATCAGAATCAGAATAAGGAGGATACTCCTGCAAGTCTTCAGCCGAAGACTCAGAAGCCTCCGAACACTGCTCAAAACTCTCAAGCTCAGGTTCCACCCCACGCCTCTTATCAGGGGGCATAGAACCTCTAATCATAGTAATCAAATCTTCTGCCATTTTAAGCATATGTTTCTTAGGCAGAGACCCTGAAGAACTAGGGGAGACCCCACTGAAGTTAACCCTGGCCTGCCTCTAGAAGAAGCCTTGGAAACAGAAGGGAAGGCCTAACCACCTTAGGAAGGGAGGGAGAACAGCTACCTGAGAAGCCCCTTCAGCCTGGCCTACCTCCTGAGAGGACACATCTTGTAACAGTAAAGTCTCTCCCTGAGAATCCAAAGGAACTTCTGGTAGAACCACCGGCTCCACCGAGCCCTCTAAAGAACCGGCGTCCGGGACAGACGGTTCTTCCAACCTAGGCTTTGCTGCCTTGTCCTTGCGCTTTTAGTCGAAGCGGGCGTCGGAGCATCCGACGGCATGTTGTAATTACAACGCTTCCCAAAAACTAACCTGGCACAATCTAATCTTCTCTTAATAGTGCGTTTGTTAAATCTAGCACAAGAGCGACAGCCAACAACGTCGTGCTCAGGCCCTAAGCAAGGTATACACAAGGTATGGTAATCCCTATGAGGTATCTGTTTCCCACAAAAATACAGTTATTCACTTTTTCTGACATCCGGTTAAATACTGAGGCAAGAAAAACAAAATATTCCCAACGGGTACTTAGCCAACTTTGATTCGGTCTGAAACTCCGACTTCAGAAAATTTCAGAACGCCAACCTGCACTCGCAATACTGCTTCTGCATCGGACCATGCGGCAAAAAAGACTGAGGATATGACGTCAGTCATGCGCATTTGTACCCTGACGTCCTGATGTCAGACAAATGCGCCTTGACCGACGTCAGCCTTATACTTTGGTATTCGGGCCGACTGGGACAGCGGACTACCCCAAGTGTTAGGACTGCAGCAATGTGGGATGAAGAACATCTTTACTTTAACATGGTCTGGCAGTGGCTGTTCTTTTAACCAAGCATGTCTATGTATAACAGCCCCAGTCATAGCTGCCCTACATGAAGCCTCCAATGCATCATAACCACACTGAAGAAAATGATTGCTAACCTGCTGAGTGTTATGTACTAGATCCTGCAATGCCTTCAATAGGCTCAGGAGAGGCTAGCTTTTTCTGTAAATCATCCAGTAAAAAATCCTGGTACTGAAACACATGAAAAAGGCAGTTAAGTGACCTCATGGCCAGGGTGGTAGAGGTATAAACTTTTTTACCCCATCTCTCCAGGGACCAAGCTTCCCTATCCGCTGGCAGTGGATTCTTGGCTGTGGAAGTAGCCACTCCCTTGGGGCCCTGTGAAATAGTTTCTAGATCCACAGAATGGGCCTTAAAGAGATGTTTGTGGGTGTCAGGGACCCTATAATATCTGTCTGGCTTGACAGGAGCAGGAGGGAGAGAATCAGGGTTAGCACTGGAGTCGGAGAAAACATCATCCAGGACATCCATAACTGGAGGGATAGCTAAAGGTCTGTGCTGGGGTAGCTTGAGGAAGGTACGTAGCCTTTTCCTGGAATCAGAGAATTCCTGACCCTGCCATTTAAAATGCTCCCTCAGAGTGTAGGACTTCACCGAATGAAAAATCCTCTGGAGGAGAGGCAGAGGGAATTGATTCCTCAGCATCAGAGTCCTCATAGGCCTGGAAGAATTCTTCTTGGGTATCTGAATGCTCAGAATCCCCAGAGGCTTCATCTGAAGAGAGGTTGTCGGCATGCTCAGTTCTGGGCCTTTTCTCTGCAGGCGGCTGAGAACCTCTGTCTGGATGAGGCTGAGACCCCCTGATAAGAGAAATAAGATCTGCAGCAAGAGACATGAACTGTTTATCAGAAGAAGGGGCCTGGGCAGTAGGTTTAGGATGGGCCTTGGCCTGGCTGGCGGCCTTAGCACGTGCAAAGGCCTTGATGGACATGGACACAGGAGGCCTAGCTGCCCCATGTGCAGGAGTAACCTTGTCCACAGGAATGGTGTCGGGTAGATCCAGAACTTCGGTTTCTGGAGGAAAGACAACAACTGGCACCAGAGTAGACTCCGAGACCGAAGGACGAGTTAACGCTGTGTCGTTGGCCTGGAGCGGTTGAATTACCGCTTCCGAAGGGACCGAAGCACTCGTGGAGGGTTTAGAAGGAGTATTGGTGGAGGACGCGGGCCGAGGATGTCGGTCCCGGTCCTTTCGTTTTTTGGAAGATTAAGTAGTCGGTTGTTCCGACGGCATGATATAAGCGAAAGATTCGCCGAAAAAGTCTTCGGCAAATTCTGCCTGGCGCCTGAGTGCGCTTATTAAAGCAAGCACAGGCAGCACAGGCCAAGACGTCGTGGTCTGGGCCCAGGCAAGGAAGGCAATAAGAATGGAAGTCCTTATGAGGTATTTGTTTACCACAAGACAAACAATTATTAACTTTCTCAATTTGTTCTGACATCGGCTGAGGCAAGAAAAAATGTTCCCAACGGGGTACTTTGCTTTTAGATGACTTCGGTACTGAAAACACAGGAGCTGACCGACCGGCACTTGCGAACTGCTTCTGCTTCGGGCACCGCGCGGCAAGAAAGACTGGAGAAGATGGCGTCGGCCGATGCCTTTATACTCCAGCCGTTGTGACGTCGGACAGGAGGCGACACCAGCCGACGCCGGACCCAGACTTTGGAATCCGGCCGACTGAGGGCTGCCTGAGGCAGGACAACCCATATGTTATGACTGCAGTTGCATTCTTGAAGGACATCCAGGACTGCAACAGTGAATATACTTGAACATCTACATTTATGCTAAGTGTACACAACTGTGCTACGTTCTTCGTGTTTCACTGTTGCGGTCATCACATTTGGGTAGATTCCCAAAACTAAGGATGGGAGGAGAAATTTAAATAGCATTAGGACCAGCTATAAGGCCCTGCAAGACTACAGTAGCAAAACCAGCCCTGGATTTAGAGAAAATTGGCAAATGGTAATGCTTGGTGAAAGTAAGTACAGAACTCCAGGTAGCAGCTTCCAGGATGTCCCTGGTAGGGACACCTCTGAGAAAGGCTGTATAAGTAGATGCAGCCCTGGTAGAATGTGGTCTTAACCCCTGTGGGATAGGTTTTTCATGCTGCTTATAGTAGAAATAAATGCAGTGGCCTATCAATTTAGAAATGGTTTGCTTTGAAATGGCTTTCCCCTCTGCCCCTGGAGCGAATGCCACCAGCACCTGCTCAGATTTCCCGAGATGTTTAGTCCTGTCCAAGTAATATCCAAGTTGTCTGTGCACATCTAAGGAGTGCAGTATACGTTCCCCTTTGTTCTGCGGATTAGAAAAGAAGGTTGGCAAATGAATGGACTGATTAAGAGCCACACTAGATACTTCCTTGGGCATGGAGGGATTGGTTCTGAGGGACACCCTGTCCGCATGAAAGATGATATAAGGCTCCACTGCCATAAGGGCCTGTAATTCAGACACCCTTCTTGCTGAAGTGATGGCTAAAAGGAAGGCTATTTTCCAAGAAAGGAATTTCAACTCTGCACTTGCAGCCGGCTCAAAAGGAGGCAGAGTGAGTTTTTCCAATACAAAGTTAAGGTCCCAGGCTGGAGTTGGGGCTCTCCTAGGTGGTCTTAAGTTCTTAGCCCCTCTGCGGAACTGCTTGAGTAGTGGATGAGAGAAGAGGTGTGGTACTATGTTGTAATAAGCTGAAATGGCTGAGGCATGAATTTTGATGGAGGAAAAGGAAAGACCCTTTGTGAAGCATCTCAGTTAAGTACTGAAGAATCTGAGGTAAATTGGGGACTGCTGTGCCCATTGCCTGAGCTTGGTTCCAGGAACAGAATCTTTTCCATTTTTCAGCATAAGATTTTCTAGTTCTAGGCCTCTTTGCCTCTAGAATGACATCCAACACTTGTTTACTGCGGGCTGGTAACAGAGTTCAGGTAATTAGCCAGGATGCCAGATTGAGGGTTTGAAGAGGAGGGTGCAGAATCTGGCCCTCCTGTTGGGACAGCAGGGTAGGGAACTGGGGCAGGTGCCATGGATCCAGCAGTGACACACTGCGCAAGAGGGAGTACCCAGTGTTGGTGAGGCCAGTCTGGTGCAATCAGCATCATCCTTGGTTTGTCCTGTTTGATCTTTAGTAGTACCTTGGTGAGAAGAGGCAGAGGAGGAAAGGCATAAACTGAGATTTTTCCAGGTGAAGGACAGGGCATCCACTTTCCAAGCTTGTTCGTGGGAAGTCCTTGTGCAGAATTTGTCCAATTGGTAGTTCTCGGAGGGAGGCAAACCGGTCTATATGTGGGCTTCCCCATTTGTTTATCAACATGTTGAATGTCTTTGGTTCCAGTTTCCACTCGTGTGGGTCCATGAGATTTCTGCTTAGATCGTCTGCCAGTGTGTTTAGGTTTCTGGGCAGGAAATGAGCCTGTAGGTGCACTTTGTAGCTCAAGGCTGTGTCCACAGAGCCATGGCTAGTCTGCAGAGAGGATAGGAGTGGGTTCCCCCCTGCTTGTTTATGTACCACATAACAGTGGTGTTGCCCGTCTTTACCATTAACGGTCCTGGAAGAATGTTGTCCTTGGAGGCTGTCAGAGCATTCTGTACAGCTAACATTTCTTTTTGATTGATATGCAGGTGCATTTGACTTGGGTTCCATTTGCCCTGAATGCACTTCCCTGCCAGACGAGCCCCCCATGCATAGTCTGATGCATCTGTTGCTAGGGTTTGGGAAGCAGAGGGTGGTGTGAAAGGCAGTCCCTTGTTTTGGTGGCAGGCTCCTCCCCACCAAAGGAACTCTAGGCATAGGCAAGGTATGACAGGAATCATTGTTTCTAGGTTTTGAGAATGTTGACACTATAGGCTTTTTAGGTACCACCATAGTTTCCTCATATGCAGTCTTGCATATGGAATTAGAAGAATGCAGGAGGCCATGAACTCCAAGGCTTGCAGTATTTGTCTTGCAGATGGCAGGGTTTTTGTGGCCACTTCTTTGAAGTAAGTTGTCAAATGAATTTGATTTTCTGGCGTGAGGTAAGCCATCTGGGAAGTTGTATTCAAGCTTGCTCCCAGGAATATAATTTGTTGACAGGGTACCAGTTGTGATTTCTTTTCATTTATGGTGTACCCCAGACAAGTTAGAACCCTTTTTACAAAGGCCAGATTATTCAAAAGTATGTCCTGGCTTTCTGCCTGAATTAGACAATCGTCCAGGTATGGGAATATTTGAATATTTCTTTGCCTGCAAAATGCAATAACTGGAGCTAGGCACTTTGGGATGTGCAGGTATGCTTCTCTTAAATCTAGTGTTGCCAACCAGGCATCTTTGCCTAGCATAGGAAGTAATTGGTGAAGAGTCATCATCTTGAATTTTGGAATCTCCAAAAAAGTGTTTAGAGTAGACAGGTCCAGGATAGGATGCCATGAATGGTCTTTCCTGGGTACCAGGAAAAGTCTCAAGTAGAAACCTTGTCCCTTTTCCTCTTCTGGTAACAGTTTAATAGCCCCCATGCTTCAGAGAGAAAGTACTTGTTTTTGGGCCACTGCCCACTGTTTTGGGGGTAGGTCTGGCCAGCCACTTGGTGTTGACAACACGTGGAAGTGAAATCTGTATCCCTGGGACACTATTTAAAACCCATTTGTCCTGGGTAATGAGTTCCCAATTCTTTGCATGAAGAGCAATATTTCCCCCCAAAGGGGCAGTCAGATAAGTGCTTGGAAATTAAGGAAGTCATTGAGACAGTTTACCATGGGGGGGGGGTTATTATTTTCACACTTGGAAGTGGAGGCCCCCACTGCTTAGTTCTGTGAGTTCCCTGGGACTGAAACCTGAGGTTTTTGCTGCGTCTGTTTTTTATTTGAGAAGACCTGGAAGGGGCTGGAAAGAACCAATTCTTAAGAGGGCCACTGCCTACTAAATCTAGGAGGCTGAACTTGTAAAAAATCTTTAACAGTTTGCATAGATTTAGCTTTATCTTCCATCTTTTTAAGAACTTCCTCAGCCTTGTTGCCAAACAGGCGGTCCTAATTTAAAGGATCATCCAACAATTTAGCTTTAACATGATCAAGCAAAGATTGCGCCTTAAGCCAAGCATGCCTTCTGAGCACAGACCCAGTAACAGCAGCCCTGCAAAAGGCTTCTAATGAATCAAAACCACATTGCAAAGTATGCTTTCCAACTTGTTTGGCAGAATGCATTAAATCCTGCAATTCTTTATTTTCCACACAGTCAGGAATCAACATTTTCTGTTTAAGCAGTCCAATAACATGTTGCTGATATTTTAACATATGAAACTGGCAGTTTAAAGCCCTAATGGCCAAGGATGCAGAAGTGTAAACCTTCTTACCCCATCTATTCAGCGCCCTGGAGTCTATCAGAAGGGGTAGGATTTTTAGCAGTAGAAGCCTTAATGCCCTTGGGCCCCTGTGAAATAGTCTCTGGATCTGCAATAGTATTTTTGAAAAGGAAACTGGAAGCAAGATGAAGGACCACCTTCAAAGTTTATTATAAATCTATTGTTCCACAGCAAAACACACTAAAAATACACCATGAACGCCTTCTCAGCCTAAGCGTTTTAGTCACTACTGGACTTCATCAGATAAAAACAGCTGTTCTTAGTTACCTTTTATATAAATTTAAAAAACAAAGAACCAATCTAATTCAAGCCTTCAAAACACTTCAATTGTTAAATGTGTACACCTTTTAATAAATATTCTTCCTAGGTAAATGTATGTGTTTAAAAAACCACAATTATTTCCCAATAATTTTATAAAATGTTATTGAAACCTTTTTATATATTTAAATTTAAAACCTCTTTTAAAATATTTATGTATATAAATATATAAATAAGTTAAAATGAATTAAAATAAAATGAAATAAATCAGATAGAATTTCATCATTGCAAACCTATGTGCTTTATGTGGTGATGATTTCGTATAGACAATAGTGCCATCTACTGGTTACCTGGGTTATCACACTTTTCTTTTCATATTTTTTCAGCCCTTATTTTCAGAAGGGGCTGAATAGATATATACTCATTTAAACCCGGTTTCCCATTTGCCTCTAAGGCCACTTGCCACCACAATTCCCTATAGGCTATTAGTTCTTCCAAGTGAGTTTACATAGGTGGGTTTCCTGTAAACACTTGTTTGAAAGGTTTTATTTTCTAAAGTTATTTCTACATCTAAGTATGAGATGCTAGTCTTGGAATAATTATATGTAAACTTTAAAAATCTTGAAGTTTCTTCCATATATTTAATAAATTCATCCAGTATATCTATACCCCCTATCCAAAATATAAAGATATCGTCGATAACTCTTTTACACTTTGATAGTGCCCACCCGTTGTATTGTAAAAAGAATTTAGTGAAAGGGCAGTTTGTAAGAGGGTCGAGAATGACCAGTAGAGATGACAAATTTTTAATAGAGTGTGACTTGTTACAAAAAATGTTTCTTGAGAGAGCATATCCAAGTGACTTTATTCAAAATTTGAGAACAGAGGTAGAAAAAGGTAGAAGGGATACATTCAGACCCATACTTGGGTCGAACAATGATGTAAAAGTGATAGAAAAGGAAGATGAAAATTTTCAACTATCACTTATTCTTGAATACAACTCATTAAACAAGGAAGTAAAGACAATATTTTATAGAGAATGGGAGAGATTCAAAAATTTTACATATTTGGAAGGGTTGTCTACCCATATGCCTAAAGTTATATTTAAAAATACTATAAGTATAAAAGGATGTTTGGAAAACAATACTGATACCGAAAAGAAAAAAAGAAACAGGAGGCAGGGCAAAAACTGGAACTTTTAAATGTGGTAGGTGTAGGCAATGTGATAATATTTTGAACAAAGAAAAAGTATTTCTGGAAGGGAGAAAAAGATGGCTAAAAAGTAAGGCATATTATAATTGTGAATCAAGGGGGCTTGTTTACTTGGCTACATGTGTGGCATGTCCGTCTTTTTATGTTGGAAAGACGGAAAGGTCACTTAAAAGAAGAATATATGAACACATGTGTGATGTCAAGAAAGAAAAGGAAACAAACGCCATTTTTAGGCATTCTAAGGTTTGTGTAGGGTCCAAATTTTTTGTTTTGGACCAAATAGTAGGTAACAACAGAGGGGGCCCCTTGGAAGAACTAATAGCCTATAGGGAATTGTGGTGGCAAGTGGCCTTAGTGGCAAATAGGAAACCGGGTTTAAATGAGTATATATCTATTCAGCCCC
The DNA here is from genome assembly GCF_019279795.1 of Protopterus annectens. NCBI lineage: Eukaryota > Metazoa > Chordata > Ceratodontiformes > Protopteridae > Protopterus > Protopterus annectens. The sequence goes on from NC_056735.1 coordinate 1,423,583,293, forward strand.
TTCTGAAAATAAGGGCTGAAAAAATATGAAAAGAAAAGTGTGATAACCCAGGTAACCAGTAGATGGCACTATTGTCTATACGAAATCACCACATAGGTTTGCAATGATGAAATTCTATCTCATTTATTTCATTTTATTTTAATTCATTTTAACTTATTTATTTATATATTTATATACATAAACATTTTAAAAGAGGTTTTAAATTTAAATATATAAAAAGGTTTCAATAACATTTTATAAAATTATTGGGAAATAATTGTGGTTTTTTTAAACACATACATTTACCTAGGAAGAATATTTATTAAAAGGTGTACACATTTAACAATTAATTGAAGTGTTTTGAAGGCTTGAATTAGATTGGTTCTTTGTTTTTTAAATTTATATAAAAGGTAACTAAGAACAGCTGTTTTTATCTGATGAAGTCCAGCAGTGACGAAAACGCTTAGGCTGAGAAGGTGTTCATGGTGTATTTTTAGTGTGTTTTGCTGTGGAACAATAGATTTACAATAAACTTTGAAGGTGGTCCTTCACCTTGCTTCCAGTTTCCAGTTTTTGGTTGGTACGTGGTGTTTGGCAACACCAACTTTGGCGTTTTTTCTTGGTTGTTTCGTTTTGCCATGGAAGTGGAAGGGAAGGAGAGGAACGGAGGTTCGGATGACGTTGGCCAATCGAAGAGGCTTATCGGACAACTAACACAGCTGGTAGACCTTCTTACCCCTTTATGCGAAACCTTGATCAGGAAGGAAGCAGAAGGGACAAGTAAGCGGTGTGCACGCGAGGATAAAGAAGCGTACAGTCATAAAAGTAAACGCAAAAGGGAATTATGTGGCGCTGAAGGAGCGTACGATGAAGGGGATGAACCGAATGGTAGCCGCTTCAACCCTGCAGACACACCAGCGATTTTCATGAATAATGAAGAGAATCCTGTTCATTTCTTTGACAAACAACCGAGTCAAAGGCAACAGAATTGTTCAGGTACTGTTCATCATGACAAATCTATGGACATGAAGGACTGGTTAAAAATGCAGTATTCCTTTAGTTCTAATGTTACCAAACAGCAGAATGGAAGTAACAATGACTCTTAGTAAAAAATTGAATAATATGTACAAACGTATGCATAAATACAAAACTACAATGATTGAAAATGCATATCTTAATGAATGTTTAAAGCGTGATATTGTCCCTAAGGGGCTGAGAACTTGGAAATATCCTAACAATGTACAGATGGGATCAGAATTTCACAAGGATTTAACAGTTGTGTTTAACAAATGTGGGTTAGACATTGTTAGGTTAATAGTTAAGGAAAACAATAGAAATTTAGAAAGCCTTCAAACACAGATAGAATCTTTGGACCTACATATTAAAGAAGACTTGATTTTTCAAATTAAAGAAGAGAGACAGGAATATTTTAAAATGAAAGATGAAATAGATGACAAATGTAAACTTTTATTGAATAGAAAAATGGACAAATTAAGAAGGGACATTCAGGAATACAACAACCAAGTCAGTTACCCCAAACCGATGGGGTATAGGTATCAATATGATAATTACAAACAATATAATAATCACAATTACAAAAAACCCTTAGAAAAATATAGAAATTATGAGGAAAATGGAGAATGGATGGAAAATGAATATGATGTTGAATTCCCTCCATTAGAAAGGTCAGAGAATGAGAAATGGCAGGATAGAAGACATCAAGGAAATTTTCAACAACGGGGGGGGGGGAGAGAAGGGGGAGGGGAAAATACAGACAATAGCAATTCCCCACCCAACAGAGGACACATTGGATTGTATTATAGAGGAAAATGAGAACAAATACACTCTAGGAGGGTTTACTATTTACAACTTTAGTAATTTGGTATTAAATGTTCAGCATTTCAAATTATTGGAAAAGGGTTTCAAGTTCATACCACTAGTCAAAGGTAATTCTACACAAACTCTTATGGATATAAAACTTATTAGGAAGATGAACTTGCAGTTGTTGTTTCACAATGAAGGTATGGATGTTGAGGTGAAAAGTAGGAATGTTATAAATGAAAACTTATTAACAAAGAAATCTGTTTTCAATCCAGTTATACATACCCAGTTAAAGAACTTTGAAAACATAATGGAAAGAGAAATTAGAAGAAAAGAGAGAAATATGAGAGATAGTAAAATTCACAACAATCTCCACCCTAAGGAATATTTAATTTTGGAAGAATTAAAAACCAATAAAAACATCAGGGTCATGAAACCCGATAAGGGGGGTGGGGTTGTGGTGATGGACGTGATTGCATACAAAGGTAAAATGAACGAATTATTAAGAAATGAAACAAAATATAGTGAGGTCTCTAGAAATGAAATCAACATGGCTTATTACAAAATTGATGGTATTTTGGAAGATATGATGAACGAAGAACTTATTATTAAGACTTAACTGTTTTGAAAAAAACTAAACCCAAAATACCAGTTATATTTGGTATCCCGAAAATCCACAAAAATAGCTTGGACCCACCACTGAGACCCATTGTCTCAGCGGGTTGGTCAAAAACAAATTCCCTAGCTAAATGTGGATTGTCAAGACCAAACACATTTGGATAGCAAAGGAAACTATTTTGAAGGATTCATGGGACCTTTTGGGTATTTTGAATACTAATTTGTATCGCGAGGAATTAACCTTTGTCACTATAGACATTATTGATTTGTTTGGTTCTATACCATACGAAGCTGGTATCATGATGTTTGAAGAAGAAATATTTGCTGATAATAGATTGACCCATGAAGAAAAAGGTAGTGTGCACAGGGTTGATGGACCTGGTATTGAAAAACATTTTTTTCTTATTTAATGGAGAATATTTTAGGCAGTTGCAAGGTGTAGCTATGGGTGCTGCCTGTGCACCTACCTTTGCCAACTTAGTTCTATCTAATTGGGAAAAGAAATATATTTTGGGATCAAAATTTGAGAAATATTGGACACTATATAAGATTCCTCGACGATATCATTATATTTTGGATAGGGGGTATAGATATACTGGATGAATTTATTAAATATATGGAAGAAACTTCAAGATTTTTAAAGTTTACATATAATTATTCCAAGACTAGCATCTCATACTTAGACGTAGAAATAACTTTAGAAAATAAAACCTTTCAAACAAGTGTTTACAGGAAACCCACCTATGTAAACTCTTTTTTACACTTTGATAGTGCCCACCCGTTGTATTGTAAAAAGAATTTAGTGAAAGGGCAGTTTGTAAGAGGGTCGAGAATGACCAGTAAAGATGACAATTTTTTTAATAGAATGTGACTTGTTACAAAAAATGTTTGAGAGAGCATATCCAAGTGACTTTATTCAAAATTTGAAAACAGAGGTAGAAAAAGGTAGAAGGGATAGATTCAGACCCATACTTGGGTCGAACAATGATGTAAAAGTGATAGAAGAAAAGGAAGATGAAAATTTTCAACAATCGCTTATTCTTGAATACAACTCATTAAACAAGGAAGTAAAGACAATATTTTATATAGAGAATGGGAGAGATTCAAAAATTTTACAGATTTGGAAGGGTTTTCTACCCAAACGCCTAAAGTTATATTTAAAAATACTATAAGTATAAAAGGATGTTTGGAAACCAATACTGATACCGAAAAGAAAAAAGAAACAGGAGGCAGGGCAAAAACTGGAACTTTTAAATGTGGTAGGTGTAGGCAATGTGATAATATTTTGAACAAAGAAAAAGTATTTCTGGAAGGGAGAAAAAGATGGCTAAAAAGTAAGGCATATTATAATTGTGAATCAAGGGGGCTTGTTTACTTGGCTATATGTGTGGCATGTCCGTCTTTTTATGTTGGAAAGACGGAAAGGTCACTTAAAAGAAGAATATATGAACACATGTATGATGTCAAGAAAGAAAAGGAAACAAATGCCATTTTTAGGCATTCAAAGGTTTGTGTAGGGTCCAAATTTCAGTTTTTTGTTTTGGACCAAATAGTAGGTAACAACAGAGGGGGCCCCTTGGAAGAACTAATAGCCTATAGGGAATTGTGGTGGCAAGTGGCCTTAGAGTCAAATAGGAAACCGGGTTTAAATGAGTATATATCTATTCAGCCCCTTCTGAAAATAAGGGCTGAAAAAATATGAAAAGAAAAGTGTGATAACCCAGGTAACCAGTAGATGGCACTATTGTCTATACGAAATCACCACAAAGCACATAGGTTTGCAATGATGAAATTCTATCTCATTTATTTCATTTTATTTTAATTCATTTTAACTTATTTATTTATACATTTATATACATAAACATTTTAAAAGAGGTTTTAAATTTAAATATATAAAAAGGTTTCAATAACATTTTATAAAATTATTGGGAAATAATTGTGGTTTTTTTAAACACATACATTTACCTAGGAAGAATATTTATTAGAAGGTGTACACATTTAACAATTAATTGAAGTGTTTTGAAGGCTTGAATTAGATTGGTTCTTTGTTTTTTTAAATTTATATAAAAGGCAACTAAGAACAGCTGTTTTTATCTGATGAAGTCCAGTAGTGACGAAAACGCTTAGGCTGAGAAGGCGTTCATGGTGTATTTTTAGTGTGTTTTGCTGTGGAACAATAGATTTACAATAAACTTTGAAGGTGGTCCTTCACCTTGCTTCCAGTTTCCAGTTTTTGGTTGGTACATGGTGTTTGGCAACACCAACTTTGGCGTTTTTTCTTGGTCATTTTTGAAAAGGAACTTGTGGGACTCCGGGACCCTATAGTATCTGTCTGGTTTTCTGGGAGCAGGAGGCAGGGAATCAGGGGCCAAACTAGATTCTGAGAAAGCATCAACAATGTCTAGTAAAGGAGGAATAGCTAAAGGCGTATGCTGAGGTAGGAGAAGGAAATCCCTAAGCCTCTTTTTTGAATCAGAATAATCCTGGCTTTCCCAGTGGAAATGCTCCCTTAGAGAATATAAGGTTTCCCTAAAAGAAAAATATTCAGGAGGGGAAGCAGGGGGAATAGAGTCTTCTGCATCAGAATCCTCATAAGTAGGTAAGGACAAATCCAGGTCATCAGAAGAGTCAGAAGAAACAGAATCCTGATCAGAAGATTCATAATCCACCTCAGTCCTAGACCTCTTAGAAGGGGGGGGGGGGGTTGGCTACCCCTGATTAGAGTCATTAAATCTTCAGCCATTCTTATTTGTTTTCTAGGCATAGAGGCCTGAGCATGTGGCCTGGGCTTCGGTTTTCTAGACATGGATCGGGATTTAGGCCTAAGTAATGAAGGCGGTGTCGATTTAATATGCAAGTCCGTAGGCCTGAATACACCCTCAGAAGCAGATGTCTGCTCAGTGGCTCCAGACCCATCCAAGGTAGAGACATCTGCGGGTTCCATAGTTGAAGCATCTCGCGGCATACCGGACTCCGAATGGGTCTCAGTAGAGGCCTGCGAATCAGAAGTAGTGGGTATCAGAGGCTGCGAATGCACCTCACTGAGTACCGGCAAACTGGCGACTGGCTTAAAAGCATCGGCGGCAGTTTTGGACCTTGGCGGCCTGTCTCTGTCTATCTTTGCATTTTTTCGGAATCCCAGTAGTCGGATGGCTAACAGACGACATTTCTGGATAATAAAACAGAGAACCGAAATATATAGAGGCATAAATTTACCAACAGATAGTGCATTGATTAAATAAAGCACAAAACTGACAGCAAGGTACGTCGTGGTCAGCGCCTAGGCAAGGAATACAGTTGTTGTATCTTTCGGCTTTTCCAGGTTAGGGGTCGCCACAGTGGAACTCTGGTCCACTAATGATTGGTAGTAGATTTTTACGTGCTGAGTTGACAGCCCTGACGCACAACCTTCAATGAAGGTATGCCTATTCATGCATGTCTCCACAAAGATGATGCTCTAGCTGAGAATCGAACAGGACGTCTTACTGTGAGGCGACAACGCTACCACAGCACCACCATCGCAGTGTAGGCAAGGAATGCAGTACGAATGAAAATCTTTAGGAGTTATTTGCTTTCCACAAGTAATGCAATTATTAACTTTTACTGACATTGGTCAGGAGCAAGAAAAAGTTTCCCCAACGGGGTACTTAGTTTTAGTTGAAGACTTTGGTTCTGAAACTCAAACGAAAATTTCAGGAGTCGGCCGACCGCACTTACGAACTGCTTCTGCTTTGCGCACCGCACGGCAAGAAAGACTGATGTAATAACGTCGGCTGCATGTTTTATACCCCTGACGACCTGACATCATGAAAGAAGGGGCAGCAACCGACGCAGGACCAAAGACTTTGTTAATCAGGCCAACTGAGGGCAACCTGCAAGCAAATTACCCAAATGTAATGACTGCAACAGTGAAACACTAAAAACATCCAGACCCCAGAAGCACAAAAGGTCAGTAAATTTCTTCCGCAGTTTACAGAGGGGGATAATTTTGATAGTTTCATTCATACGTTTGAGTGGGTATGTAAACAGTATGATGTTGACCAAAAGCTGTGGGTATGGTTCCTGACCCCCCCTTACTCCACGGTAAAGCTGTAACTGTGTTGTCTAAACTTGCTGATTGATTATACAACTGTTAAGAACTGTTTGTTAGAATTTAAGCAAACACCTGAAATGTACAGGAAAAAGTTTTGTGAGCATACACGCAAGGCAGATGAAAGTCTGTGTGAATATGTTGCTGAACTGAGCACGTATTTTCATAGGTGGGTGAGTGGAAGTCAGGTCACCACTTTTGAAGGGCTGGCAAACCTTTTGGTGAGGGACCAAGTCCTTAGCACTTTGCCTGAAGACATGAGAATCTGTGTGCTACTTCAGCCAAGTTGGGGAAGAAGGGAGAACTATACCTAGCAAGCAGGGCATCCCTGCACAGGAAAGGGACCCCCAAGTACTGCTCATGGGGGTCTAAAGGAACCCGTGGTGGGCAGCACAGACTGCTCTAACAGAATCTGCCAGGAGCAGGGGAAGCCACTAGTCCAGGTACACATCCAGGACCTTGGGTTAAATGTTTTGAATGCAACCAGTGGGACCATGTGGCATACAGATGTCCACGGAGACAAGGTGGGGAACAAAAGGTGAGAGCCAGTAAGTGGGAAAGAAAATGCCAACAGTAGGTTGTCTCGAGACAAGAGGGGTACCCATCTACCATCCTGTATATGTCCAGATAGGATCAGGATTTGGATGAGGCAGTACCATGTGTTTATGCAGTTATACGCAGCCAGTCTACGAGACAAGCATGTGGGTCTGGTAGTCTGGGGGAGATCCAGGACAGACCGCATACTTGCAGACAGGACTGGTGAGGTAGCTACTTCAGGGAGGAAACTACGCTGTAGCAGTGAGACTGAAGGTGAGCCACAGCTGCTTGTGGGTACTGATGTTTCCTTGGACTGAGTGACTGCAAAGGTAGAGGTGAGTAGTAGTACCCAGGCTGACAGTGAGGCATCACGGTCAGAGGATGCCAGACTTCCTGTGGAAGGGGAGCTGTGAAGGGTTACAAAGAAAGAGTTGAGACAGGCTCAGCTCTCAGACCCTACATTGCAAGGCCTGAGGCAGGTAGCTAGAGAGGCACCTGATTCTCAAGGGAAGGGGGAATCTGTATATTGGGACAAAGGGTTACTGTACAGGGAGTGGACCCCTTATGGAGGGGTAGAAGGTGAGAGGGTACAGCAGTTGGTAGTGCCTAGAGCCTACCATCTGGCACTTCTAGCCATAGCCCATGATATTCCCTTTGCAGGTCACAGGGATATAAAATGTACAAAGAGACGTATTATGCAGGGCGTCTATTGGCCTGAAATTTCAAGAGATGTAACAGGATACTTACAGGACCTGTGAGCAGTGCCAAAAGGTAGGCAAGGCAGGAGACAAGGTGAGAGCGCCTTTGATGCCTTTGCCAGTAAGCGAGGAGTCATTTCAGAAAGTAGCTATGGATATTTTGGGGCCTCTGAGTACCCCAAGTTCCACAGGGAAAAAGTATATCCTGGTGGTAGATTATGCTACAAGATACCCTGAGCAGTGGCTGTGTCCTCCACTGAGGCAGAAAAGGTGACAAATGCTTTGTTAGCGATTTCCAGCAAGGTAGGTTTCCCAAAAGAAATACTGACTGACAGAGGGGCCAATTTCATGTCAGACCTGCTGGCTTGTCTGTGGAAGTACTGTGGGGTGAAGCACCTGAGGACCACCCCCTACCATCCCCAGACTAATGGTGTTGTTGAGAGGTTAAACTCTACAATCAAGTCCATGCTATGGGCATTTGAAGAGCAGTTTAAGAGACCGTGGGACAAATATGTACCCCATCTGTTTGCTTACAGAGAGGTTGCCCAGGAATCCACAGGTTTTTCACCCTTTGAGTTGTTGTATAGGCACAGGGTGAGGGGACTTCTAGATTTAAATCATGATGAGTGGGAAGGGAGTGTGAACCTCACAAGGAGTCTGTTGTGGCATATGTCCCAAACCTCAAGACAAGGCTCAGGGAACTCATGGGCTTGGCCCAGGAGAACCTGGCAGAAGCCTAACAGAAAGGTATGGTATACAGGAATGCTCAAGCTAGAGAGTATGCTGTAGGGCACCAGGTAATGGTTCTCATTCCTGTCAGACACAACAAGCTGCAAGCAGCTTGGGAGGGACCCTACAAGGTGGTAAGAAAGGCAAGTGATGTTAACTACATGGTGGAACTGCTAGGCAGAATGCAGGGGCATTAACTGTACCATGTTAACATGATGAAACCATACCATGATAGGGAGGCCCTTGTGCCGAGTATTTGCAGTAGCTTGCAGGAGGAGTCTGAGGGAGATCTGGTGACTGATCTCCTCAGTGAGGCCGGACAGACACCTCAGTGGAAGGGGTAGCAATGTCCCAGTAACTATCTCCTACCCAAGTTTAAGAAATCCAAGCAGTGTTACAGGGCTTTGGAGACATGTTCACTGGGAAACCAGGGTGCACCCAACCTGGTGCAGCACCAGGTGGATACAGGACCCCAAAGGCCTATTAGGCAAGCCCCTTATACGGTGCCTGAGAGAGTCAAACAGACACTGAGGGAGGAAATATAGGAGATGTTGGAACTAGGGGTAATTCAAGAGTCCAACAGTCCCTGGACCTCCCAAGTGGTGCTGGTGCCATAGAAGGATGGCCACACCAGGTTGTGTGTGGACTACACAGGTTCATAGGTTCATACTAGGCTATCTGCCCTAGGGCATTTATAAGCCTAGCCAGAATGTGTTTGGCTTTTGCCACCCATTTTAAATTTATTTTGCTATGCCCTTTTTCGAGGTTAGTATACTGTGCCTCTGTCTAACAGGGACACAGAAGTGATACCCGGGGTAAACCTACGATCTCCCATCCACTCAAGATTCCTCTTGAATAGTGTCAATGAGGGACTCTGCCTAACCTGGACTGGGATTTTATTCCAGAGTGAAGGGAGCCTCTGGGTTATGAATCTGTCCCTCCAGCATGTCCTATTTATTTCAGTGCTGAGGTTCAAGTCTCGAGTGCGTAGCTCAATGGGATTTGGATTTTCTGAGGTGCAGCATGTCCATTAATTCCGGGTTGGACATGGCTTTATACGTCAGGCACAGATCGCCTCTGAACAGGCGGTATGCCACTGAGTAGAGCTGGAGTTTCTTTAACCAGGCAGCATATGGCATCTGTTTGAGCCCTTTGATCCTCTTGGTGAGGTACTTTTGGGGTCTTTCCAGTTGCTGCAGGTGTCTGGTAAGGTACATCCCAAAAGGGGCATTGTACTCAATTATGGGCCTGATGAGGGAAGGGGCATTGTACTCAATTATGGGCCTGATGAGGGATGAGTAAAGAGGCACAATGACCTCCCCTGATCTAGATGTGAATCCCTTCATGATTAGGTGGGCTATATAAAATGTTTTTCTAACCACTTTGGCCACGTGGTTGTCAAATGAGAGATTGCTATCAACTTGGGTCCCCAGGTCCCTAATTACTTCTTCTGTACTTAATGGATTACCACCTATGTGGTAATTTGTGGGCACTTTGTTTTTGCCAAAGGTGATGCCTATACACTTTTTGGCATTTAGCTTGAGGCCATGGCTCTGGCACCAGTTGTCTGTTTCTATGAGGCCCTTTTGGAGGATGCTTGTGTCGGCTGGAGAGTCAATTATGGCGCCCAGTTTGCAGTCATCTGCGAACTTGGTCAGCCACAGTCCTTCCGTGTTGGCCTGTACCTCCGAGAAATATATACCGAACAAGAGGTCCCAGGACTGAGCCTTGTGGGACACCACTTGTAACTGGTTTGGAGTCTGACATGGCTCCAGCAATTCTAACCATGTGGGTTCTGTCCTTGAGCCAGTTTGCAATCCATCTAGTGACCCAGGGGTTTATATTTAAGCTGGTGAGCTTATCTATAATGCCCGAGTGGGGTATTGTATCGAAAGCTTTTGCGAGGTCCAGGTAGGCTGTGTGGACCACCTTCCCCTCGTCAATGGCCTTGGTGACTGTTTCAAAGAAATTAACCAGGTTTAAGAGGCAGGATCTGCCCTTAAAGCCGAACTGGGTAGGATCCAGTGTCTGTAGGAAATACAGGAAATTAAACAGTCACACAGAGTCAGATGCTTACCCTATGCCTAGGACAGATGAGGCCCTAGAGAAGCTGGGTGGGGCTAAGTATCTTACAACCATCGATCTTACCAAGGGTTACTGGCAGGTGCCCTTGACCCCCCAGTGCTCGAGAGAGGTCAGCCTTTGCGACTCCTTTTGGCTTGTATGAGTTCACAAAGATGCCCTTTGGGATGAAAAATGCCCCAGCGACTTTCCAGAGGCTGGTACCTCAAATCCTGGCAGGAGCAGGAGGGGTTGCTCTTGCTTACCTAGATGATATTGCCATCTACAGCCATTCTTGGCAAGAGTACCTTCAACATGTCAGGGAAGCGCTGGGCAGACTACAGAGGGCAGGGTTGACCATTAACCCAGCAAATGTCAGGTGGGTATGGCAGAGGTCTCCGACCTGGGACAGAGTGGGGAGTGGTAAGTTCAAGCCAGAACCTGCCAAAGTAGAAGCCATCCAGGCATGGCCTGCACCTGTTACCAAAACGCAGGTGAAAGCATTCTTAGGGACAGCAGGGTACTACAGAAAGTTCATTCTCAGTTTTAGTACCCTAGCTGCTCCCCTCACAGACCTGACAAGGAAGAACAGGCCAGATAAGGTAGTGTGGACCACAGCATGTGAGAAAGCATTCCAGAAGTTTATAGAATGCTTTGGGAAGACCCCCTGTGTTAGCCAGTCTACATTACAGAAAGACTTTGTTGTGCAGGTGGGTGCTTCGAACCATCGGGTGGGGGCTGTACTTAGCCAGATTTCTTCAGTGGGAGAAGGACACCCTGTGGTTTATCTCGGTCGCAGGCACCAACCCAGGGAGGAATTCTACGCAGTTGTACAAAAGGAATGTCCAGCCCTAGTGTGGGCACTATGGAAACTTCAGCCTCATCTGTATGGAAGAAAATTCACTGTAGTGACAGAGCAGAAGCCTCCAACATGCTTACGCAGAGCCAGCCAGCAAAATGCAAAATTGCTAAGATGGAGCCTAGGGCTGCAAGCATATATGTCAGTGCAGCACCGCAGTGGGATTAGCAATGCCAACGCAGATGGGCTCTCAAGACAGGGAATGGGGTAAGGTATACTCAGACTTAACCCTCTCAAGCAACTTTTCTCAAGAGTCATTTGAAAAAAAGTACAGTTGTGTACACTTACCATAAATGTAGATGGTCGAGTGTATTCACTGTTGCAGTCATTACATTTGGGTTATCTGCTTGCAGGTGGCCCTCAGTCGGCCTGATTAACAAAGTCTTGGGTCCTGAGTCGGTTGCTGTCCCTTCTTCCATGATGTCAGGTCATCAGGGGTATAAAACACGCAGCAGACACCATTACATCCGTTTTTCTTGCCCTAGATGTCAAGTGCCCCCCTAATGGGAAGCAATTAAATATAAAAGTACAATGATAAACCTCCAACAAAAAAGCAAATCCAACAAAAAGCTTTTAAGCATAGTAAAGGAAAGTAGAGGTATAACCAAAAGAAGTTAGGGGGCTGCAGGGAGGGTAACCAGCACAGGAATTCCTAGTACTGGGCTTTCTGGCTTCAAGGATGACGTCCAGCACCTGCTTGCTTAGGGTTGCTGGTGGGGTATTTAAGGAAAAAGCCAGGCTGCAAGACATAAGGTTTGCAACTGTGGACACAAAATCTGTCCCTCCTGCTGAGAAAGCAGGGTTGCAGTCTGGTGTAGGTGCCAAGGTGGCACAGTTATCAGGCTGCACAGGAGTGGGTACCAGTGCTGGCAATCAGAATTGTCCTTGGCCCGTCTTGTTTTATCTTGAGTAATACTCTTGAAATAAGGGGCAGAGGGGAAAAGGCATAGATTGAGAGGTTTTCCCATTGAAAGGATGGGGCATCCACCTTCCAGGCCTTACTGTGAGGGTTCCTGGTGCAGAATTTGCTTAATTGGTGGTTGTCGGGGGAGGCAAAGAGATCCACCTCTGGGGTCCCCCATTTCTGGATCAGAAGGCTGAATGTGCTGGACAATTTCCACTGGTGTGGGTCTAGGATATTTCTGCTTAAGTTGTCAGCCAGTGAATTTTGTCTGTCTGGTAGGACTGAGCTTGTAGATGGGTTTTCCAAGGCCGTGTTCCACAAGGCCATGTCTAACCTGCAGAGTGGGCAAGAATGGGTTCCCCCCTGCTTGTTGATGTACCACAAAACTGTGGTGTTGTCTGTTTTTATCAGCAGTTGTCCTGGAAAGAGTAGATATCTGAAAGCTGTCAGGGCATTCTGTACAAATAGCATCTTTTTGATTGATGTGCAGGAGAATTTGCCTTGGGCTCCAGTGGCCCTGAATACATTTGCCCGCCATGTGAGCCCCCCCATGCATAATCTGATGCATCTGTGGTTAGGATTTAGACGGCATGGGGTGGAGTAAAATGCAGTCCTTGTTTTGGTTGCATGCTTCTGCCCACCAAAGGAACTCTGTCTTTAGACAAGGTATGACAGGAATGACTGCTTCCAGGTCCTGAGAATGTTGGCACCAAAGACTTTTTAAGTACCACTGAAGTTTCCTCATATGCAGTCTTGCATATGGAATTAGTAGAATACATGAGGCCATGAACCCTAGGGCTTTCAGTATTTTTCTTGCAGATAGCCGGGTTCTGGTGGCCATTTGTTTGAAGTAGTCTGTCAGATGGACCTGTTTTTCTGAAGTGAGGAATGCCATCTGGGAAGTTGTGTCCAAGCCTGCTCCCAGGAATACAATCTTTTGACTGGGTACCAGCTGTGATTTCTTTTCGTTGGTGTACCCAATGACGTTCGAAGGCTTTTTACAAATGTCAAGTGCTCAAGCAGCAACTCCTGACTGTCCGCCTGAATCAGGCAGTCGCCCAAGTACGGGTAAATTTGGATATTTCTCTGCCTGCAGTAATCAATGGCTGGAGCCAGGCATTTTGTGAATACCCTGGGCGCAGTAGATAAGCCAAAGGGAAGTGCAGAGAACTGCATAGACCCTGCCCTGAAACGTAGATATTTCCTGCATGACTCCCTTATGGGGATGTGCAGATAGGCTTCTTTTAAGTCTAGGGTGACTAATCAGGCATCCTTAGCTAACATAGGTAGAAGCTGTTGCAGGGTAAGCATCTTGAATTATGGTACCACCAGGAAGGTGTTGAGAATTGAAAGATCCAGGATTGGGCGCCAAGAGCCCTCTTTACTTGGTACCAGGAATAGTCTGGAGTAGAATCCTTGACCCATCTGTTCTACTGGAACAGGCTGAATAGCTGTGATACTGAGCAGGGAAAGTACTTGGTTTTGAGCCTCTGCCCACTGGCTTGGAGGAAGGTCTGGAAACTTGCTTAGGGTTGGCAGTGAATGGAAATAAAAATTTCTACCCCTGGACTACAATGTTGAGGACCCATCGGTCCTGAGTGATGGACATCCAGTTTTTTGCATGAAGGGAAAGTTTTCCTCCTAGGGGCACAAGCAATTGAGCAGGGCTGGGAAGCAGAGTTGAGAAGTCATTGTGAGCTTTTTCCATAAGGAGGTGGCTTACCACTCACTGCTCTAGGGTTGGGGGCCCTCCATTGCTTGGATCTCTGCATAGCCTGAGATTGTTGTCTAGGTGTTTTTTTCCCCTGGGTCTTGTTTGGGAAGGCCTGGGGGGGGGGGGCTGTTAAGGACCAGTGTTTTGAAGGGCAATGCCTACTGAATCCAGGTGGTTGCACTTGTAGGAATTCTTTAACAGTTTGCATAGATTTATCCTTTTCTTCCAGCTTTAAGAATTTATTTCATTTTGGTGCCAAACAAATGGTCCTTATTTAAAAGGAACATCTAGTAATTTAGATATGACATGACCTGGCAAGGCCTGCTCCTTCAGCCAAGCATGTCTTCTCAGTACAGTGTCAGTGACTGCTGCCTTGCAAGATGCTTCCAGGGCATCAAAGCCACACTGCAATGTATGCTTAAGTAACTTGGTTTGCAGAGTGCATAAGCTCTTGCAATTCTTTATTTTCTGTACAATCTGGAAAAATGACCACTTTTTGTTGAATAAGTTCCATAATATGTTGCTGGTATTTCAGCATGTAAAACTTGCAGTTCAATGCCCTGATAGCAAGAGTTGGAGAGGTATATTATCTTCTTAACCCGTCCAAAGCTCTGGAATCCCTGTCCGAAGGGATAGGATGTTTGGCTGTAGTAGCCTTAATACCTTTAGGTCCCTGGGAAATGATCCCTGGATCAGCAGTAGGATTCTTGAAAAGAAACTTGTCAGAATCAGGTACTCTGTAGTACCTGTCTGGTTTCCTAGGGGCCGGAGGTAAAGTATCTGGAGTAAGACTGGATTCCATGAAAACATCATCCACAACATCCAGGCCAGGGGGTATAACTAAAGGCCTGTGCTGAGGCAACTCTAAAAATTCTCAGAGTCTCTTTTTGGACTGAGGATAGTCTTGGCATTCCCAATGGAAATACTCCCAAAATATGCAAGGTTTCACCAAAAGAGAAATCCTCTGGAGGGGAGGCAGAGGGAATGGATTCCTCTGCATCTGAATCCTCACAGGTGGATAAGAGCATGTCTTCATAATCAGAGTCATCGGACTTCTGGTCTGTAGAACCTGAAGGGGACTGGAGTCTTGGTCTCTTAGCTGGGAAGGCTGGCTTCCCCATCAGCGTAACAAGGTCTTCAACCATTCTAAGCATTTGTTTTTGTGGCATGGGTGCCTGAGCATGGGCTTTGGCCATCTGTTTTCTAGGCGTAGTGCGTACTCTGGGCCTAAGAAACTCTGCAGTTTTGGTTAAAAAAGAAGTCTGTTTGATTCGATCATCGGTAGGATGAAAATCTCCCTCAGAAGCCGGTGCCTGCACAGCGATTCCAGACGCATCTAAGGTAGAGACATCCGCTGGTTCCATAGTCTAAGAAGCATCTTGCCACATACCGGACTCTGAATTGGTCTCAGCAGAGGCCTGCAAATCCACAGAAGCGGGCATCAGGGGCTGCAAAGGCACCTCACTGAGTACCGGTGGACTGGCGACTAGCTTAACAAAAGCATCATCGGCAGTTTTGGACCTATGTGGTATCTTCACGTTTTTTCGGAAGATCAGTAGTCTGATGGCTTACTGAAGCCATTTCAGAATACGGAGATAGAGAGCGAAAGAATTTAGCGACAAAAATAGCCCAACGCTGAATGGTTCGGGCGTTAAACAAGACACAAAAGCGACAGCGAGGGACGTCATGGTCTGGGCCTAAACAGGTGACACAGTAAGAATGAAAATTCCTATGAGGTATTTGCTTTCCACAGGCAAGACGATTGTTAACTTTTTCTGAAATCGGTTAGAGCAAGAAAAAAGGACAGGATCTCCAACGGGGTACTTAGCTTTAGAAGACTTCAGGATTATTCAACTCTAAAACGAAAAATTCAGGTAGTGGCCAACCAGCACTTGTGGACTGCTTCTGCTTCGGGCTCCTCCTCGGCAAGAAATACTGATGTAATGGTGTCGGCTGCCTGTTTTTATACCCCTGATGACCTGACATCATGGAAGAAGTGACAGCATCTGACGCAGAAATACTAAGTCTCTGGTATTCGGGCTGCAACAGTGAAACACGACGAACATCAGCAATGGAAGGCTTAAGAGCCATCAAGCCCTTAATCAACCCCTGGGAGAATGTATCCCAGTCAGACTGTGGAGAAGGGGCCCGAGAATGCTTGTTTTTTCTCAACATGCATTTCTGTATGATGACCAGAAGAACCACCTGACATAGGCTTGGGTTCAGCAATCAATACCAGGATCTGTTCCCTAGTTGGAGCAACTGTTAACATCCCTGGACCCTTCTAGCACTAAAGGCTGTGGTACCCCTTGTCTGTCTGTAAAGGACATCTGCACTGCCTCTGAGGATGTGCTAAGGGTGGATTCTATAATAGCTTCCAAAGAGGTACCCGATTAAGAACCAGACCCAACCTCCACACTAACTCCAGGTTTTCACGAACCTCAAGGAATACATTGGCTGATAGAATCACAGCAAAAGAGGATTCAGGCCTAGGCTTACTGACTTTCCTCTTCAACACTGGCTTGGCCGAAGGACCCAAAGAACCCTCCATAACATCCTTAACTAATCTTTTTAATCTTTGATTGTCTAAGTAAAGATTCAAAGCCGAAAGTCGGCTTCAATGTCTTTGGGACAAAGGCCTGACAAACGGAACAAGAACAATGGTCATGATTTGGGCCTACACAGAAAAGACAAAGATTGTGGCTATCCTTATGTGTAATTTGCCTTCCACACCTACACTTGCCTTCCAGGATGACATGAACTAAATAAAGAAGGTAGTTCCAATGAAATAAATCCCTCACGGGGCACTTATCTGAAAGCTGGCAGCAAACAATGGAATCAGGCAGCAGAACAACGTACAAGTCAAGCATTCCGAATGGCAGCAGAAAAGTTCTGAGGATTTTATGTCCTTTTATGGCCAATGTTTGCCAGGCCATACATGTGACATTGCACATACCTGCAGTAGCTAAAATCTGTTTATACTGGCCGGATGTCGGGTCACTTGGGCGAAGGATCTCCCATTTGTAAAGAATACTGCACTACTTAATAGGAGGACATCTTCTTTAGTCTTAGAACAGAAAACAGAATTACAATGTCTAGTAAAGGTTTGGAAAGAAAAATCAATCTGCAGTCTTATAAATACCACCAACCATGTTACAGCGGCAGTTACCCTAGCAAAGTGTTGTCTAATCAAGTTTTTTTTTTTTTTTTTTTTTTTTAACAATTTTATAAATAGAAAACATGGTTTGCTTAGTAACAGCACTGCCCATCCTATTTCCAATCAAAGGAAATAAAGAATAAGAGACTTTTTGAAAGGATTTGACTAAATGATGTGCGTCTAACTACGGAGGAAGATCTAAAGGCAAAAATCATACCATTTGAATTCAAAGGGTAGAGTATCAAGAAGACAACTAGTTTGCTGATAACATCTGACAGCCTCAGGCATAAGAGTGATTACCGAAGTGTGAAACCCTGTAATGAAATTACACAGGATTCAGAAGCCATAAGAGTTTTGAAAATACACCAGTGATCTGAAGCCATCTGTAATTTTTACTCGTAAAGGGGAAAAATTAAATTTAAATGAATACCTAGCTCATTTTACCCACACATCTGTTAGGAATCTTATGACTAACTTCTACATTTTGGGATGAAAATGCTGTCAAGCAGCTGCAGAACACTATGTTGAGACATCACTAAGTAAAAGGCACGGAAAAATGAATTTGTGAAGATGGTAGAAAGATGATTAACTTCTCAAAATTACACGCCAGCTTTTTGCCTCACTGCTTTCAAGAGTTTTATATCTCTAAAGGATACAGAAAAACAAAGAAGACCTCTGCTCCAAAGCAAAGAAGGTTCATGAGACTATCAGAAAAAAAAAAAGCTCGCCCACTGAACAAAAGCAGAAACCTTGATGGAGGGTGTTCCTCACTTAATATCTGAAGAACATGCTTCAACTGCCATTCTAGAGCAGATTAACACTGGCAAAGCTACTGTCATCTCTAGGTAAATGAATTAATGCGAGGTTGACATTCACTGACGACACCAAGTCCTAAACATTCTATGTTACCCTGCAAAGTCAGAAGGGCTGGGTTTCCCTTGGTTATCCTCCATACCACTCTGATGCCATCCAAGACTATCTGAAGGACCCTTTTTTGCAGGCAGTGTATGAACTCTTAAAAAGCAACTTCTGTGGCCCAAGCTCCGTTAAGATCTACATACTATCTGATCTGAGATGTGTACTATAAACCCACACCTTGGAGCAATTCCAGAGAACCTCCCCACCTGCGGCATGAGATGCTGGTTTAAGTATTTAGAATATGATGCAACTTCTTCACATCATTTCTGCGGGTACTTCTTAGGAATGAACAGTCTCCCTCCAGAAACTTTTCACGCAATACTGAAATTTCCTCTTGTGAACTATTGCATGTTGATTATCACAATATTTGTGGAGAAGTGATGGAGAATGGAAATTAATAGCCTTACTGCCAAGGCAGGTCTGCTAGATATCACACAGAAAAGACACTGTATTATACAAACAAACTTTTCTGGTGATTACAAAAAAACTCCAGAAAAACTGCTTTTAGGAGTGGCACAAAAATTTTTTTGTTGTGAAGGAATGAAGTCCCAGTATATCTCACTGATGCTGAGAAATAAAGCCTGAAAAAGAATAAGATCTCCAAGGTAAAGGTACATGCAAATATCCTTCAATTACAGGCTTGCAACAGCAGTCATAAATCATGTAGTAAAAACTACTTGTGGGCTGTGGTCTGTTCAAAATGGGAGAAGCAAATAATCCTAGTCCCCTATAAAAAAATTCAGAAACCTCCTGTACATAGAAACCCCCCCCCTCAAAAAAAAAAAAACAGAAAAATGCAATTAAGTATCCTTGACAGCTACTGTTAGCATCACTTGCCCTACGGAATTTGGGGAATAGCACTGAGAAAGGTTACTATACCAAACTTTTGAATGAAAGTCTTTCTTGACATATGACAGATCTAGAATAGGTATCCCATCCTTTTTCTTGTGTAAAAGGAAATCAAATTCCAGAGCATTCCACCTTTCATTGTTGCAGCCTTGTTAGGGAAGGTAAGGGCATCATTCACTGTAAAACAGTGCATAAAAACAAAAGACAAGACATTACCTCATGACTAAGGAAGTGAGTGCAGTATTATAGGAATCTATGGTATCCCAGCTACATCCACAACACAGTACGAAGATCTCATGAATAAACGTGGAAATGTAAAAATCAATGAAAATACAATCCCTATGGGGGATTTTAATTAACCAAACTGTGACTTAAACGTCTCCACATCAAATAAACATGGCAAAAATATTAATGCAGCATGTGTTAAGCAACACAGCTCGAAACAAATTGTATGAAATCCAATTAGAGACAGCAAAATCCAGGACATCATACTGATAAACCTGGGATCTTTCTGCTCCCTAAACCTTCATTTCCAGCTTCTGATGAAATTAAACATTCTTAAATAAAATCAACTTTCCTAGACTTTACCAACGGAAACTATGACACAATAAATGACCTCATTATGAAAAGAAACTGGAAACTGGAAAAACTATTCTCAATAATTCAAACACGTCTGAGCATGGTACTGTCAATGAGTTCTGCTTATTCATCGATCTATAGTGGATATAAAAAGTGTACACACCCCTGTTAAAATGCCATTTTTTTGTGATATAAAAAAATGAGCCCACAATAAATCATTTCCAAACTTTTCCCACATTTAATGTGACCTATAACCTGTACAACTCAACTGAAAAACAAACAAATCTGTTAGGAGAAAAAACATAAAAAATAAAAAAAGTACAATAAGCTGGTTGCATAAGTGTGCACACCCTTAAACTAATACTTTGTTAAAGCACCTTTTGATTAAATTACAGCATTCAGTTCAGCTGTCCTAGTAGGATTTTCCTGACATTTACTCAGTTGCCTGCTAGCAACAGCCATGTTTCACAAAGTGCTTACAAAGCATCAAAGGGATTTCAATGTTCAAAGGCATCAGTCAGAAGAAAGGTACAAAAAAATATCCACAGCATTGGATATACCATGGAACACAGTGAAGACAATCAAAAAGTGGAGAAAATATGGGACAACAGTGATGTTGCAAAGAACTGGACATCCCTCCAAAACTGATGAAAAGACAAAATGAAAACTAGTCAGGGCGGCTGCCAAGAGACTATAGCAACACTTAAGGAACTGCAGGAATTTCTGTCAAGTACTGGTTGTTTACTACATGTGAATCTCCCGCATTCTCCCTATGTCTGGACTATGGAGTAGGGTTGCAAGACGGAAGAATTTTCTTACACATAAAAACATCCAGGCCTGGCTAAAACATGCAAAACAATACATCAAGTCTCCCAAAAGCATGTGGGAAAATGTGTTCCTCCCAAAAGCATGTGGGAAAATGTGTTATGGTCTGATGACACCAAGGTTGAACTTTTTGGCCACAATTCCAAAAGGTACGTTTGGCGCAAAAACACTTTGCATCACCAAAAGAACACCTTCCCTACGGTAAAACATGGTGGTGGCAGTACCATGCTTCGGGGTTGCTTTTCTTCAGCTGGAACTGGGGCTTTAGTCAAGGTGGAGGGTATTACGAACAGTTCCAAATACCAGTCACTTTTGGCCCAAAACTTTCAGGCGTCTGCTAGAAAGATGAAGAGAAATTTCACCTTTCACCACAATGACCCCAGACATACATCCAAATCAACAAAAGAATGGCCTCACCAGAAGAAAATTAAAGTTTTGGAATGGCCCAGACCTAAATCCAATAGAAAATCTGTGGGGTGACCTGAAGAGGGCTGTGCACAAGAGATGCCCTTACAATCTGACAGATTTGGACTGCTTTTGTAAGAATAGTGGGCAAATATTGCCAAGTCAATATGTGCCATGCTGACAAACTCCTACCCAAGAAGACTGAATGTTGTAATTAAATCAAAATGAAATTATTTATTGTGGTCTCATTTTTTATATCACAAAAACATGGCATTTTGACAGGGGTGTGTACACTTTTTATATCCACTGTATCTATCTATATCTATCCTTTGTTGAATGGATTAGTCCCAATTAGGCTAGTATTCTCTTTTCAAGGGAGTCCCAATGTGGTATTTCTATTAAGGGAAATTTGGTCAGGTTATCAGGGAACTTGCCCTATTCTTTTCAGGAGACGTCACTGGATCTTGTACATCTACTTGTGCTACCACCAACTGATGCAAATGGAGGCACGGGAGTGCACCATCTCCACCTCCTTATACTGCACAGCAGTGTCAATCAATCTACCTGGTGTGGGAATTGAACCCATACTTTCTCCACCAAATGAGAGCGTGATACCTATTGCACCAGTGACAATTTATATTATTAACCTGCATTAATGAATATATCCTGGTATCATAAAATTAAAATGCACATATTTGAAGACGTACAACTCAACTTTCAACAGTTAGCTACATTGTACAAAAAATATGTTACTTACATCAGAAAACAGAAAGGAGAAGGCTATGAATTTAACATTCCATAAATAAACAATGAAGTATATTAGTTCAAGAAGAATAAAGGGACCATGCCGTACCTAACCAGAGTTTGAATAGCTGCTTGGGTGCCTGTTGGAGCCAGCATGGGGAAAAGACGAGTGATGTTCTACCAGCTCACCCTTTCTTCAGTGGGGGAGTCAGGGTACATTTCCAGATACTAATCTCTGCAGTAAACTGGTCTCATCATTGGAAACTGTAGTTCATTTCAGACCAGTGGCATCATGGACAAAAATGTAATCTTGAGTTGGTATGTCATCTGTGAAAGCAAGTGACATGTCCTCACTGGCACCCCTACTGCAAGATGATCTCTGTAGTGGCATGGGACATGAACAGAGAGGCTTGGGACCCAAAGAATAAAAAGTTCTGAGCCTCAGATGGTAACCACCTGAAATACTGGGAACCACTAGAGTGAATCCTGAAACGCAGAGACTGGAGACTGAATGGCTGGAAAAATGGACTTGCATACACCAAGTCCAAGATGGCCACTTCAAGATATTCCTTTTTCTCAGGCGGTATGGCAATCTAAATACACACAAAGTTAGAAGGGGGTGTAGGGGCATTCCCCCTGCAAAATATTAAGCTTAAAGGAGAAGAGTGATGTTTGAGATGCACTCAGTGTAATTTTGATCTTTTTTCCTGGCTTGTCGGCACTCAGTAGTTTGAATGTCAACAATTCAATAGGGAGCCACCTCAGACAGGTGGCTGCTTCACTGTTCAATACCCAGCTATTAACCCTGGCAGGAGTCAACAGGCCATAAGGATCTCACTTCCTGGAGGAACAAGCGGACTGGGTATGGGGAATACAGAGAGGGGAGCCTGATTGTTACCCAGGCAGGATAGAAAAGAAACAATAAAAAAAAAAAAAATGAAGTAATCACCCAGCCAGAGGGCATAGAAAAGTTGTGCAAGTTTCACAACAGGTGATGCAATAGCACAAAGTGCTACATAGGCAAAGGCAGATACACCTTTTATGACTATACATAACTGCTCCCAAAATTAAAATCTCAAGTCCCACTGGATAAGACAACGTACTTGGTTTCCCAAAGGAACAGAGAAAAACATCACTAAACCCAGTTTATCATGTTAAATAAAATGCAAAACACCAGGACTTGGAGACTGCTGTAGAATCCAGTATAAAAATCTTTATTCGACACAAGCGCTTTCCTGGGTAATCCCACTTCTTCAGAAGTCTGATCTGCATCAGCCTCTGTCCTCAGACAATATTCGCGGCTAAGACTTCAGCCACTGCCAGATGACATCAGGGCAAAACTCCTAGATGTCCCTTTAGACAACTCGGCTCTTTCTGGCACCAAAGTAGCAGAGCTATTTAAGGCTTTGCAACAAAAGGGGAAGGAGTTACAAGATATTAAGCACCTGCTTGTCTCACTTATCACCACATTTCACAGAAATTATCCATCCAAAACTCAATTCATCAGGGAGCACTCTGCTCATACCCCCCCCCCCCCTTCCAGACCTAGGAAAGCAGCTTGGAAGCAAACCACTCCTGCCAGACCTGCCCAGGCTGTAGCCCAGAAGCTTCAATTTCAAGACAGGGCAAGTTGTCTGACTAACTGCCACTCTTGAACCCACCCCTCTATCCCACTATCGTTAAGGCTCTCTCACAGTTTCCCAGTGTGGAGAATCACCACCACAGACAGGTGGGTCCTATCCATAACAGAAAAAAAAGAAGTTATGTACTCACCATAATGTCCCATGTGAGTTGTTCCATCTCACCTTCATTCTTCACTGATGGGTTCGGAGGCAATCCTCGGCTCAGACACGGCCATTTAGCAAAGCTCAAAGTTTACCAGTAGCTGGAGACCCAGCCCTTATCCCATGATGCACTGCTGGAATTACCTCAGATCTTGTTTGCTGCTTATACCATATCCTAGTAAAAGAACTATCCCTAGAGAGGAAGAAGCATAGAGAAACCAGTCTCCAGGTCAATTGTTAGCTAGAAGGGGGATGGAGGGAGGGACGCGAGAATGAAGGCGAGATGGAACTCCTCACATGGAATGTTATGGTGAGTACATAACTTCTTTATGTGTACTTGTTCAATCTAGTCTTCACTGATGGGTAGCGTCCCTAGCACCCTAGATCCCAGGTGGCTCACGGGAGTACACTTTTCAGGACCGTAGAACCAAAGGAAGCCCTGTCCCTGGAAGACTTATCCACTTTGTAATGAGTGATAAAAGTGTGAGGCTTAGACCATGTGGCTGCAGCACAGATGTTGTCAAGGGATAACTTGGCTTGAAAAGCTGAAGCGGTAGAGACTGCTCTGGTTGAATGGGCCTCCACCTTATGAAATAAAGGCATATTAGCAGATGAATAAGTGTAAGTGATACAGATAGCCACTTGGACAGGGTTGTTTTATCCACTGGTCTACCTTTTCTGGCTTCCGGGAAGGATACAAAATGCTGGTCTGATTTTCTAATGTCTTTTGTTCTATACAGATAATATCCAAGTTTTCTGTGAACATCAAGTTTCTGCAGCATGTATTCTAATTTTTTGGTATGGTTGGGGAAAAAAACGGGCAACTCAATGACTTGATGTTAAACTCAGAACATACTTTAGGCAAAAAGGAAGGGTTTG
The DNA here is from genome assembly GCF_019279795.1 of Protopterus annectens. Lineage (NCBI taxonomy): Eukaryota > Metazoa > Chordata > Ceratodontiformes > Protopteridae > Protopterus > Protopterus annectens. The sequence goes on from NC_056735.1 coordinate 1,423,607,443, forward strand.
TCCTAAGGGATACTCTGTCAGCATGAAAAATCATACAGGGGGATTTGATAGATCATGTTTGAAGCTCTGACACTCTGCGGACAGAAATAATTGCCACTAAAAAGATAGTTTTCCATATTAAAAATATGAGCTCACAAGATGATGCTGGTTCAGTTGGGGGAAGAATGATATGAGAACATGAAATTCAAATTCCAGGGAGAATAAGGAGTCTTTACTGGAGGCCTCAAGTGAAGGGTACCTTTGAGAAAGGCCTGGTGAGCCATATTTCGTCTGTCAATACCTAGATGAAAATTGGATATAGCAGCTAACTGTACCCGGACAGTAGCAGCTGCTGCCCTTTTGTTAAAAAATTTTAGTCAAAAATTCAAGAACAGATGACAACAGAGCTTGGTAAGAATCAATGTTCTGGTTTGAAGCCCAAATAGAAAAATCTCTACTACTTACTACAGTACAATTTTCGGGTGGAAGGTTTATGGGAAGCCAATAAGATTTGACTTGTATCATAAGAAAGATTATGAAGCCTGGCTATGCGGGGAACTGGAGCAGCCAAGCAGTTCGCTTCAGTGACTGCAAGGAAGGGTGGAGGTCCCCTGACAGTTGTGTCAGAAGGTCTGGAACTGGGTCTAAGATCCATGGATCCCCCAAAAGATGGTAAAGAAATGGGAACCAAATCTGCCAAGACCAATGACGGGCTATAAGAATGACAGTCCGTTCCAGTGACTTTGCTTTCTGTAAAAATCTGGGTATCAACGGAATTGGGGGAAATGCATAGAGAAGACCCGGGGGCCAATCGTGGATGAGTACATCCCTCAGGGGATCTCCCGGAGGAGGTATCAGGGCAACGTAGTTTCTGCATTTGGCGTTGATGTGACTGGTAAAAAGATCGCAGCAAGACTGGCCCCATTTACGGAAAATCCTGCCCGCCATCTCTTGTTTGAGGGACCACTCGTGGGGCATCAAAATTGCCCTGCTCAGCTTGTCTATCATCACATTGGCTCTCCCCGAGATGTGCGTTGCTAACAAAGGGGTGGGATGACAGCCCACTGCCATACTCTGTGGGCTTCTCGGCAAAGGGGTAAGATTTGGTCTCACCCGGTTTGTTCAAGTACCAGACCACTGACATGTCTGTCTGTATTGCAATTGTCCCTAGAGAAAGAGAGTCCTGAAAGTACTGCAACGACAGTAGTGCTCATCTCCAGAACATTGATATGCAGATGTGACTCTTGATCCGTCCATGTGCCTTGGGCAGTCTTTCCCTGAAAATGCCCCACCCCCCCACCCTATCAGGGAAGCATCCATGGTCACAGTGGCTACTGGGGGTGGGAGTACAAAGGGGCGTCCTATTGTGACATGAAGAGATGTCAACCACCACTGAAGATCCCTCTTTCAAGAATTTGTAATCAGAATCATATGGTTCATTGGCAATTCCTGGTAAGACCACTGGGTGAACAGAAGCCATTGAAGAATCCACATATGCATCCTTGCTACTGGTATGGCTAAGATTGCTGCTGCCAAACCTAGTACTTTCAAGACCTCTGTGGCTGGACCTCTGTTCTTTGACACCAACGAAGAGATGTGCTGTCGAACGAGTGAGACCCTTTCGACTGGAAGATGTAGAGTGGTGGCTGAAGAATCTAACTCTGCTCCTATAAAGACAATATGCTGTGATGGTGACAAGGCAGACTTTTCAAAGTTGACCGTAATGCCTAAGTGGTTGCAGAGTGTCAGAGTGGATTCTGTTGCCTGAATCAGTTGATGCCTAGTGGTGGCAGTAAGGAGCCAATCACCCAGGTATGGAAAAACCTGGAATCCTAAATGCCTCAGGTGAGCCGTGACCACTGTCATACATTTGGTAAACACTCTGTGGGCTGTAGTGAGACCAAAGGGCAGGGCTCAAAACCGATGGTGACTGGCTCCCAGCCAGAAACGCAGGTGATCTCTGGATGGTCTGGACATTTTTATGTAGTAGTATGCATCCTTGAGATCTATCGAGCATATTCAACTCTCTTTCCCTAAAAAGGGAAGTATGGACTGAAGCGTGACCATTCAGAAAGTACAGTTGTGTACACTTACCATAAATGTAGATGTTTGAGTGTATTCACTGTTGCAGTCATTACATTTGGGTAATCTGCTGGCAGTTTGCCCTCAGTCGGCCTGATTAACAAAGTCTTGGGTCCTGCGTCTGTTGCTGTCCCTTCTTCCATGACATCAGGTCGTCAGGGGTATAAAACATGCAGCCGATGCCATTACATCAGTTTTTCTTGCTCCAGATGTCAGGTGCCCCCCTAATGGGGAGCAAAATAAAATTAAAAACACAAAAATATACCTCCAACCAAAAGCAAATACTCCAAAAAGGCTTTTAAGCATAGTAAACAAAAGTAGAGGTATAGTAAGAGGAAAAAACAGGAGGCTGGAGGGAGGGTAACCAGGACTGCAACAGTGAAGACACTCTAACATCTACATTTATGGTAAGTGTACACAACTGTACTATATTCTTTGTGTTTCACTGTTGCAGTCACTACATTTGGGTAGATTCCCAAAGCTATGGTGGGAGGATGGATTTATACAGCATTAGGAGCAGCTATAAGGCCCTGCAAGACAGCAGTGGCAAAGCCAGCTCTGGATTTAGAGAAAATTGATAAATAGTAATGCTTGGTGAAAGTATGAACTGAACTCCAGGTAGCAGCTTCTAGAATATCCCTGTTAGGAACACCTCTGAGAAAGGCTACTGAAGTAGATGCAGCCCTGGTGGAATGAGATCTGATCCCCTGGCGGATAGGCTTTCCATTGTGCTTATAGCAGAAATGAATGCAATGGCTTATCCATTTAGAGATAGTTTGTTTTGCAATAGCCTTTCCCTCTGACCCTGCAGCAAATGCTACCAGCTGTTCAGATTTTCGAGGTTTAGTCCTGTCCAAATAGGATCTAAGTTGTCTGTGCACATCCAATGAATGCAGAATCCGTTCCCCTTTGTTCTGTGGATTGGGAAAGAAAGTTGGTAAATGAATGGACTGATTAAGAGCCACATTGGATACCACCTTGTGCATGAAGGATGGATTGGGTCCTGAGTGACACCCTGTCCGTATGAAAGATGATGAAAGGCTCCACTGCCATAAGGGCCTGTAACTCAGACATCCTTCTTGCTGAAGTGATTGCTAGAAGGAAGTCTGTTTTCCAGGAAAGAAATTTTAAGTCTGCAGTAGCAGCTGGCTCAGAAGGAGGTACAGTGAGTTTCTCCAATACAAAATTAAGGTCCCAGCCAGGGGTTGGAGCTCTCCTGGGTGGTATCAAGTTTTTGGCCCCTCTGAGGTACTGCTTGAGCAGAGGATGAGAGAAGAGGGGAGGTTCTGCGTTATAATGTGCTGAAATGGATGAGGTGTGGATTTTAATGGAGGAGAAAGACAGGCCCCTGTGAAGCATCTCAGTCAAGTATTGTAAAATCTAAGGTAAATTGGGCGCTGCTGTGCTCATCCCTTGAGATTGATTCCAAGCACAGAATCTTTTCCATTTGTCAGCATAAGATTTTCTAGTACTGGGCCTTCTCGCCTCCAAGATGACATCCATCACAGATTTGCTGAGGGATGCTAAGGGTGAATTTAAGGGATTAGCCAAGCTGCAAGGTTCAATGTTGGGAGCTGAGGGTGCAGAATTTGGTTCTCCTGCTGAGACAGTAAGGAAAGGTGTCTGAGGCAGGTGCCATGGAGAAGTGTGTGACACACTGCGCAGGAGTGGGTACCAGTGTCGGCGTGGCCAGTTTGGAGCAATCAAAACCATTCTTGGTTTGTCCTGCTTGACTTTTAGCAGAACTTTGGAGAGCAGAGGCAGAGGGAGAAAGGCGAAGACCGATAGGTTTTTCCAGCTGAATGACAGAGAATCCACTTTCCAGGCTTTGTTGTGAGGAGTCCTTGTGCAAAATTTGTCCAACTGGTAGTTGTGTAGGGAGGCAAATAGATCCATGTCTGGGCTCCCCCCATTTGCTTGTCAACAAGTTGAAAATCTGTGGTTCCAGTTTCCACTCGTGTGGGTCCATGAGATTTCTGATTAATCCGTCTGCCAGTGTATTCAATTTTCGTGGCAGGAATCGAGATTGTAGTTGTATTTGGTAGCTCAAGGCTTTGCTCCACAATGCCATGGCTAGTCTGCAGAAGGGATAGGAATGTGTAACCCCCTGCTTGTTTATGTACCACACAACCGTGGTGTTGCCCATGTTTAAAAGTTGTTGTCCTGGATGAATGTAGTCGAAGGCTGTCAGAGCATTCTGTACAGCTAACATTTCTTTTTAATTGCTATGTAGGTGCATTTTATTTGGGTTCCATTGGCCCTGAATGCACTTCCCTGCCAGATGAGCCCCCCATGCATAGTCTGATGCGTCTGTAGTTAAGGTTTGGGCGTCAGGGGGTAATGTGAATGGCAGTCCTTTGTTTTGGCGGCAGGCCTCTGCCCACCATAGAAACTCCCGGCGTATGCAAGGTATTATAGGAATCATTGTTTCCAGGCTGTGACAAAGTTGACTCCATAGACTTTTCAAGTATCACTGAAGTTTCCTCATATGCAGTCTTGCATATGGAATTAGAAGAATGCAGGAGGCCATGAACCCCAAGGCTTGCAGTATTTGTCTTGCAGATAGCAGGGGTTTTGTGGCCACTTGTATGAAGTAAGTTACCAAATTAATTTGTTTTTCCGGCGTGAGGAAAGCCATCTGGGCAGTTGTATTCAAGCTTGCACCTAGGAATGTAATCTGTTGAGAGGGTACCAGTTGTGATTTATTTTCTTTTATGGTGTACCCTAAACAAGTTAGAACTTTTTTTTTTATACAAACGCCAGATTTATAAGCATGCCCTGGTTTTCTGCCTGAATTAGACAATCGTCCAGGTATGGATATATTTGAAAATTTCTTTGCCTGCAAAATGCAATTACTGGAGCCAGGCAATTTGTAAATACCCTGGGCGCAGTAGACAAGCCAAAGGGCAGTGCAGAAAAAGTACAGTTGTGTACACTTACCATAAATGTAGATGTTAGAGTGTATTCACTGTTGCAGTCATTACATCTGGGTAATCTGCTGGCAGGTTGCCCTCAGTCAGCCTGAATAACAAAGTCTTAGGTCCTGCGTCAGTTGCTATCTCCTCTTCCATGATGTTAGGTCATCAGGGGTATAAAACATGCAGCAGACGCCATTTTATTCAGTTTTTCTTGCCCCAGATGTCAGACGCCCCCCAAATGGGGAGCAAAAAAAAATGTTGTATATAAGGCTTTAGAATATAGTGAAGGAAAGAGAAGTTATAGAAAAGGGGGATGGCGGGTAGGTAACCCGGACTGCAACAGTGAATACACTCGAACATCTACATTTATGGTAAGTGTACACAACTGTACTATGTTCTTCATGTTTCACTGCTGCAGTCATTACATTTGGGTAGAATATGGATGGGAGGATGGAACTAAATAGCATTAGGAGCGGCTATAAGGCCCTGCAGAATTGCAGTGGCAAAGCCTGTCCTGGATATGGAGAAGAGAGGCAAATGATAACGTTTTGTGAAGGTATGAACAGAGCTCCAAGTAGCAGCTTCTAGAATGTCTTTGGTTGGAACTCCTCTGAGAAAGGCTGCTGAGGTAGAGGCAGCCCTGGTGGAATGAGACCTAATTCCCTTGGGCACAGGTTTACCATGGTGCAAGTAGCAAAAACGAATGCAGTGGCTTATCCACTTAGAAATAGTCTGCTTTGATGTAACCTTCCCCTCGGATCCTGAAGCAAATGCCACTAATAGTTGCTCAGACTTTTAGGGATTTGGTCCTGTTTAGGTAGAATCTTAGTTGGCTGTGTACGTCCAATAAAATGCAGAATTTCATCTCTCTTGTTCTGTGGATTTGAGTAAAATGTTGGCAGGTGAATAGTTTGGTTAAGAGCCACACTGGATACCACCTTAGGCATAAAAGGATTGGTCCTGAGGGACATCTTGTCCGGGTAAAATGTAAGAAAAGGCTCCACAGTCATGAGAGCCTGTAGTTCTGAAATTAGAAGTTATGTACATACCATAACGTTCCATGTTAGTTGTCTTCTCTCGCCTTCTTTCTTGCTGGATGGGTTCGGAGCCGATCCTCGGCTCCAACTCGGCACTTGCTAAGCTCGAGAACTCATTTTACCAGCTCGAGGCAACCCTATATCCCATGATGCAAGGCGTGACTACCTCAGATCTCCTTTGGTAGCTAGAAGAAAACCCTGCCAAAAACACTTCCCAAGGAAGAAGATTACTAAATGCAGGAGAAACTAGGCCAATAGCCGCTAACAATAATGAGTCTTCCTACTGGGAACTCTTGGAAAGAGTGACAACACCCCCAAAAAAGGGTACAACCTCAAGATCAGTCCAGGCCAGGGGGAAGGAGGGAGGGACGCAAGAAAGAAGGCGAGAGAAGACAACTAACATGGAACGTTATGGTATGTACATAACTTCTAAATGTTAAGTTGTCAACTCGCCTTCATTCTTGCTGGATGGGACCGCGTCCCTAACACCTCTATCCTGGGTGACTCAATGGAACAGACTCTTGAGAACTGTGGAACCAAACTTAGCCCTGTCCCTGGAGGCCAAGTCCAATTTGTAATGAGAGACAAAGGTGTGAGGAGTGGCCCAAGTGGCTGCTGCACAAATGGTGTCAATAGGTAGCCTATCCTAAAGGCTGTGGATGTGGACAGGCTCCTGGTAGAATGTGCTTTTGGTTTTGAGGACAGTTGCTTGCCTCTAAGAAAATAAACATAAGAAATGATAGAAGACAGCTATCTGGATAAGGTCACTTTAGAGACTGGGAGACCTTTTCTGTTCTCTGCACAGGAAAGAAATAGTTGATCAGATTTTCTGAATTGTTTAGTTCTGTCCAAATAATATCGGAGTTGACGATGGACATCCAAGCAATGAAGTTTTTGTTCAGCTTTGTCTGAATAATTAGGGAAAAAAACTGGCAAATCAATAGATTGATTAATATTTGTCTGGGAAGCAACTTTGGGCAAAAAAGATGGATTAGTTCTTAGAGATACCCTATCTTTGTGAAAAACCAAGTATGGGGAACGGACAGAAAGGGCCTGAAGTTCAGAAACCCTTCTAGCTGAAGTAACAGCAACCAAGAAAATTGTTTTCCAGGAAAGAAACTTTAACGAGCATGTAGCAGCCGGTTCGAAGGGGGGTAGAATCAAGGATGCCAGCATTAAATTCAAATCCCATTGCGGAGGATCTCTGATTGGAGGCTTCAGGAGAAAGATACCCCTCAGAAAGGCTTCGCAAAGCTTGTGGGACATTATGTTTTGATCTGCTAAACCAACATGAAAATTAGAGATAGCTGCCAATTGGACTTCAACTGTAGAAGAAGAAGACCCCGATTGAAAAATCTCTGCTAAGAAGTCCAAAACTGAATGCACTGCGGCAGTAAAGGGATCTATGTGTTTAGACTTTGCCCAGAAAGAAAAACGTTTCCACTTACTAGCATAAATCTTTCTGGTGGAGGACTTTAGAGAAGCTACTATGATATTTCTAACGGGGTTAGAGATCATAGGAAGCCAGGCTAAGGAAGGAAGTGGAGCAACCAAGCAGTGAGGTTGAGAGAATGAATGGCCCAGTGCGGTTGACCCGACTGGTGGATCAGAAGATCTGGAACCGGGTCCAGATGCCAAGGCTGCGCCAGGAGATGACGATGCAGGGACGGAAACCAGATTTGTCGAGGCCAGTAAGAGGCAATGAGGATCAACTTGGCTCTCAATACGGTAGCTTTCTGAATAACTTGTGGTATCAGTGGAAATGGAGGAAAGGCATACAGAAGTCCCCGAGGCCAATCCTGGGTCAGAGAGTCTCTAGGGAATGGCCTGGTAGAGGAAAGAGGGTGAAGAAGTCCAGGCATTTGCTGTTTTGGGATGTAGCAAAAAGGTCGCAGGAAGGGAAGCCCCACTTCTGAAAAATCTCGTCCACTACCGATTGTTTGAGAGACCACTCGTGTGGCATGAGAATAGCTCTGCTCAGTCTGTCCGCTAAGAGGTTGGATCTCCCGGGGATATGCGTTGCTATCAGAAACCGATGAGAGGAGATTGCCCATTGCCAAAGTCTGAGAGCTTCTCGACACAGTGGGTAGGACCTGGTCCCGCCCTGCTTGTTGATGTACCAGACTACAGACATGTTGTCCGTCTGAACTGCAATAGTCCCTAAGGGAAGAAAGTCGCTGAGGGCTTGCAACGTTAAAAGCACTGCTCTCATCTCTAGGACATTTATGTGCAGATGGTATTCTATGGGTTGCCAAGTCCCATGGACCATCCTGCCCTGATAATGCCCCCCCACCCGATCAGAGAGGCATCCAAAGTGACTGTGGCAACCAGAACTGGGGGAACAAACAGTCGGCCCTGATGGAGCAGAGGAGAAGACATCCACCAGGTTAGATGACTCTTGCATGATTGCGTGACGAAAATCTCGTGACTCACGGGGAGCTGCTGGAATGACCACTGAGCGAACAACATCCACTGCAGAAGTCGCATGTGGAAGCGGGCTAATGGTAGTAGTACAATGGCCGCAGCCATAAGACCCAGAACCTTCAAGACAAATTTGGCTCTGATCTTCTTGCTGAGTAATATGATCCGAACATACTTCTGGATGTCCAGAATTCTTTGTTTTGTGAGTCTGGCTGACATGCTGACAGTGTTTAATTCTGCGCCTATAAAGGTAATAGATTGGCAAGGCAACAGAGAAGATTTTTCGAAGTTTATTGAAATCCCCAATTGTTTGCAGGTTTGCAGAGTGTAGTCTCTGGCCTCGAGAAGTTGATGCCTGGTGGTGGCGGAGAGGAGCCAGTCTAGATACGGAAACACCTGGAATCCTTGACGTCTCAGATGAGCCATAACCACTGCCATACATTTGGTAAACACTCTGGGGGCTGTAGTGAGGCCAAAGGGCAGGGCTCTGAACTGAAAATGACTGGACCCCAGCCGAAAGCGGAGAAACCTTCTGGAGCACCTGTGAATCTTTATATGATAGTACGCATCCTGAAGGTCTATTGAGCATATCCAGTTGTCCTTGCCCAAAAAGGGTAGAATGGACTGAAGCGTGACCATCCAGAACCTGGCCTTCTTGACAAACTTGTTTAGTTTGCTGAGGTCTAAAATTGGTCTCCAATCTCCCGTCCTTTTAGGGGACCAAAAAGAATCTTGAGTAGATGCCGGATCCTACTTGGTCTGCTGGCACTAGTTGGACGGCTCTTTTTGCTAGGAGCTTTGATACCTCCTGCTTTGCCAATACCCTTAGATCGGGTGAGACGTCTGGAAGGGATTGCTGAGGAACGGGAAACCTCTTGAAAGGGATATTGTAGCCCTCGGATATGATTGACTGTACCCATTTGTCTTGAGAGAGGGAGGGAACGCCAGGCTATTGGGTACAGCGACAATCTTCCCCCGACTGCCTCCAAGGGTGGGCAGTCGGGCAACACCTCAGGGATGCTGGAAGGGTTTTATCAGGGAGAGGCTCCCTGCTACCCTGATTCTGCGGACCCCCACTGCCCCTAGGGCGGCTCCTATTATTACCCCCTCTGCCTCTGGGGGTAAACTGACCACGTGTGTCCGGCGTGACTCCTTGAGATTTACGGAACCACATTTTCCCTCCCTTCTGACCCTTTGGATAGGGTCTTGAAGGAGTGGAGAAATAGACTCCTACGGCAGAAAGGGTCTTGCCGTCTTGTTCACACCTGGTCAATGTATCCTTCACCTGAGGCCCGAACAAAGCCGAACCGTCAAAGGGGGTATTGGTGAAGGACACCTTAAAAGGGTCTGCGAAATTACAAAGCCGCATCCAGGCTTGACGCCCAAGTGCCACTCCTGTGTCTGCGGCCCTATTCGCTCCATCGGCTGCATAAGAAATGAGCCGCATGGAGGAGTTGGTCAAAGAATTGAGGATTCCTAGCTGTGAGGCAATCTTTTGAGTCCCAGCCGCCGAAGGATCCTGAGCCACTTCACCTAGTTCCTTGAGAATGTCTCTCTGAAGTCTGGTAAAGTGACAAAGGTAGTTCAGCGAACGCATAGCAAAGGTCGCTGAAGAAAACATCCGCTTACCGTACCTATCCATGGTCCTAGAGTCCTTGTTAGGAGGATGGACAGGCACAGAAGGATCAGCAAGTTCCTTCTTGGTGGCCGCCGCCACCACCATAGCATCAACAGGGACGCCCTTAGAAAGAAACTGTTTGTCTGAAGGGGCTGTAATGAATTTGGAGGGCCTCCTAGGAACTGGTTCCACAGAATCCGGGGCTGCCCACACCTTTCGAGCCACCACTTGCATGAGTGGGTCGAAAGGCGGAGACACCCAGGAGGTGGAGGGTCGAGATCCAAAAGCCTCCAGGTATACCGACTCATCCTTGGAGGGGTCAATGGAAGGCCAGTTCCCCCTCTGCTTAAGGAGTTCCAGGATGTCTGAAAAGGAGACTTCCTCAGAGGGGGACCGTGGGGAGCCCTCAGACTCATCTAAGTCGGTATCTGATGTAGTAGACTCAGGGGAGTCTGTGTGCTTCCTCTTACACGTCCTCTTACGCGGGGGTTCTCCTGCAGGATCAGGAGAAACCTCGGAAGAGGAAGTTCTTCCCAATGGGGAAACCTGGGTCAATGGATCTCTGGGTCTGGAAGCAAGAGACATCAACAGGCACCGAAGATGGAGGAGCTAAAGGAATAGACCGTTGACCTGGCTCAGGGGCCAGGACACTCATCACCTCGAAGGCTCCTCTCCCAGGGAGGCCAGAAGAATCCCGCTCCGAAGAAACAGGAATCCCCGGCCCCACCGAAAGAGAAGGCTCTGAAGCCGATGTCGGTGCCGAGCTCACCAATGCCGAAGCTCCAAGAGGGAGAGCAGGGTCGGACAAGGGTCCGATGCCACTCGCCCCCTCGGAGCCGACAAGGGAGACCTGACAACCGGATCCCTCCAAAGAAGGTCTCATGGAGGAGATTGGAGCCGAAGACGTCGGAGCCGAAAGGGGAAGTATCGGCTTTGGCGCACCCAAGGTCACCGTTCCGAGAAGCTCCTGCTCCGAACTCTGGAGAGAGTCGGAGGAGGAAGTTCAGGGGGATGAGAAATAGCAGACGTCTGTTGAGACTGGCTATGGAGCATTTGGGCTAGTGCCTGTGACTTCAACAGTCTGCTTACCACCTTCTCTAAATCATGGTCTGACAGCCTGGAAGATCTTGAAGATTGGCTCCGCTCCGACAAAAGAGGAGATCCCGGAGCCGAACTAATCGACTCCAGGGAAGGAGACCGAGATCTCTTCCTGGATGGAGCCATGGGAGCCGACGACCCCTCTGCTCCAGATGGAGCCGAAGACTTATCGGCTCCAATACTGGATAAAGACACGTCGGCTCCGGCCGGAGCCGACAAAGTAATGGGTATTTGTGTATCGGAGCCAGACGGAGCCGACACTACAACCTCCAAAGTGGAAAGATCGGCTCCAGCCGGAGCCGATCTCGACTCCAAAGGAGTCGGAGCCACAGCCGAAGGCTTGAGAACTACAGCCTGGGCCTTAGATGGCTTAGAGGGCTTAACCGACCCAGCCTTGGTCGGAGAACCCTCTGGCTTTAACATGCCACGAAGAATAAGCTTATTTCTTCATTCCTGCAGGACTCTCTGGCTAAAGGAGTGACAGATGGCACAGGAGTCCTGCAGGTGTAAAGGCCCCAGGCAGTACACACAAGAAGTGTGACAGTCTGTCAGACATTTTCTGACAGCATGAGTCACACTTCTTGAAGCCTGAGACCTTCACTTCTTTAGACATAATTATGTCCAAAAATACACAGACACACAACAATCACACACTTAACCACAAAAAACACACCAACACTAACCTGACAGGAATTAACTGAGAGGGAGGCTTAAGGCCTGAAGAAAGGAAATAAACCCTGACGTAAAAGAGAAGGAATATAGGGTAGGAGATTAACTATATGGATATATATATAACCCAATAGATGACAAATAGAAAGAAAAGGGAGAAAAAAACCCTGACTAATCTTATATAAATTCAAGCTTTACCTGAGCTGGTAAAAAGGAGACCTCTTCGCGAAGCGGCAAACGAGATCTGAGGTAGTCACGCCTTGCATCATGGGATATAGGGTTGCCTCGAGCTGGTAAAATGAGTTCTCGAGCTTAGCAAGTGCCGAGTCGGAGCCGAGGATCGGCTCCGAACCCATCCAGCAAGAATGAAGGCGAGTTGACAACTTAACATCCCTTCTTGCTGAAGTGATTGCCAAAAGGAAAGCGGTTTTCCAAGACAAAAATTTTATATCCGCAGTAGCTGCTGGTTCAAAAGGAGGCAGGGTGAGTTTTTCCAGCACAAAATTGAGGTCCCATGCAGGAGTTGGTGATCTTCTGGGAGGCCTTAATTTTTGGCCCCTCTAAGATATTGTTTTAGCAGAGGATGAGAAAAGATGGGAGGCTCCGTGTTGTAATGAGCAGAGATGGCAGAGGCATGGATTTTTATTAAAGAAAAAGATAGGCCCTTGTCAAATGTGAGGGATGTTTGGTTTTGCTGTGTCCGTTCCTTGTGTTTGGTTCCAAGCATAGAATCTCTTCCATTTATCAACATAAGATTTTCTAGTACTAGGCCTTCTGGCTTCCAAAATGACATCCATCACAGATTTACTGAGATGTGTTTAAATAATTAAATGATCAGCCATGCTGCAAGGTTCAGAGTTTGGAGCAGTGTGCAGAATTTGATTGTTCGGCTGAGACAGTAGATGAGGTATTTGAGGCAAGTACCAAGGAGGGAGTTGAGACATACTCCTTAGAATTGGGTACCAGTGCTGGCAAGGCCAGTCTGGAGCAATTAGGATCATTTTTGGTTTTTCCTGTCTGACCTTTAGTAAGACCTTGGAGAGAAGAGGCAAAGGGGGAAAGGCATAGACTGATAGGTTTTTCCAACTAAAGGATAGGGCATCCACTTTCCATGCAAGTCTGTGATAAGTCCTTGTGCAGAATTTGTCCAGTTGATAATTTTGGGGAGAGGCAAATAGATCTATGTCTGGGCTCCCCCATTTCTGTGTTACCATGCTGAAGATTTGTGGATCCAGTTTCCACTCATGCGGGTCCATAAGATTTCTGCTTAGGTCGTCTGCCAGAGTATTTTGTTTTCTTAGCAGGAATTGAGCTTGAAGATGTACTTGGCAAGTCAAAGCTGTGTTCCGCAATGCCATGGCTAGTCTGCAAAGGGAGTAGGAATGTGTACCCCCTGCTTGTTTATATACCACATAACCGTGGTGTTGTCAGTCTTCATCAGTAGTTGTCCTGGATGAAGTAAGTCCTTGAAGGCTGTCAGAGCACTCTAAACAGCTAGCATCTCTTTCTGGTCGATATGCAGATGCATTTGTGTTTTGGGCTCCATATGCCCTGAATGCATCTCCCCGCCAGGTGGGCCCCCCAAGCATAGTCTGATGAGTTTGTAGTTAGGGTTTGCGTGGCAAGAGTAGAGTGAATGACAGTCCCTTGTTTTGGCGACATGTCTCTGCCTACCAAAGAAACTCCTGTTGTTGGCAGGGAATGAGAGGAATCATTGTTTCCAGACTGACAATGTTGACTCCATAAACTTTTTAGGTACCATTGAAGTTTCCTCATATGCAGTCTTGCATATGGAATTAGTAGAATGCAGGATGCCATGAACCCCACAGCCTGCAGAATTTGTCTTGCAGATAACTGGGTTTGTGTTGCCATCTGTTTGAAGTATGTTGTCAGTTGCCTTTGTTTGTCTGGCGTAAGGTAAGTCATCTGGGCAGTTGTATTCAAGCTTGCACCCAGGAATGTAATTATTTGACAGGGTACCAGTTGTGATTTTTCGTTTATTGTGTACCCTAGGCACATTAGAAGCCTTTTTACAAACGCCATATGTTGAAGAAGAATGTCCTTTTTCTCTGCTTGAATGCGATAGTCATCCAGGTAAGGATAAATTTGTATGCCTCTGTCTGCAAAATGCAATTACTGGTGCCAGGCACTTTGTAAAGACCCTGGGCACAGTAGATAAGCCAAAGGGTAGTGCAGAGAATTGGTAATGCAAAAAACCTGCCCTGAAGCGGAGGCATCTTCTGCACGATTCCCTTATTGGGATATGCAGGTATGCCTCAAGTCTAGAGTCACTAACCAAGCATTCTTGCCCAGCATAGGCAGTAGCTGTTGTAAAGTCAGCATTTTGAATTTTGGAATGTCCAGAAACGTGTTAAAAATCGACAAGTCCAGTATTGGATGCCAGGCATTGTCTTTTCTGGGTACCAGGAACAGTCTTGAATAAAAACCTTGTCCTTTTTCCTGTTCTGGTACTGGTTAAATAGCTCCCATATTCATGAGGGATGTAACCAGTTTCGGAGCCTCTGCCCATTGAATTTGCGGTTGATCTGGCCAACCATTTGGAATTGGCAAAGTATGGAAATTAATCTGTACCCCTGGGATGCTATGTTTAATACCCACTTGCCCTGGGTAATTAACTGCCAATTTTAGCATGAAAGTGTTAATTCCCCCCCCTAAGGGGGCTACCAAAAGATAAGTGCTTGGTGAAGGTAGAGGGAAGTCATTGAGACTGCTTACTGTAGGTTGTGCATTGTTTCCTCCGGATTTGGAGGTGGAAGCACCCCATTGCTTTGACCTGTAAGAACCCTGTGATTGGTATCTAGTGCCTTTTGAACTCCTGGATTTGCCTTGAGATATTCTGTTGGACACAGGAAAGGACCAATTTTTAGTAGGCCAGTGCCTACTGAACCTGGGTGGCTGCACTTGTAAGAAATCTTTTACAGTTTTCATAGATTTAGCTTTGTCTTCCATTTTCTTTAAAACCTCTTCTGCCTTATTACCAAACAGGGTATCATGCTGTAAAGGGGCATCCAACAATTTAGCTTTCAGCTGATCAGAAAGATTTTGCTCCTTGAGCCAGGCATGCCTTCTAATCACAGATCCAGTAACTGCGGCCCTGCAAGAGGCCTCCAAGGAATCAAAACCACATTGCAAAGTATGCTTTCCAACCTGTTCTGCTGCATGCAATAATTCCTGTAATTCTTTATTTTCCACACAGTCAGAAATCATCATTTTCTGTTTCAATAAGCCCATAACATGCTGTTGATATTTAAGCATATGAAACTGGCAGTTTAAGGCCCTAATTGCCAGGGTTGCAGACGTATAAACCTTCTTTCCCCATCTATCCAGCACCCTGGAATCTCTATCGGAGGGGGTAGGATTTTTAGCTGTAGTGGCCTTTACACCTCTGGGACCCTGTGAGATGGTCTCGGGATCAGTAGCAGGATTTCTGAATAGAAATTTCTGGGAGTCAAGGCACCCTGTAAGGTCTGTCTGGCTTACTAGGAGCCGGAGGTAGGGAATCAGGAGCCATGCTTGATTCCGAAAACACAACAATGTCTAATACAGTAGGTATAGCCAAAGGCCTATGCTGAGGAAGAAGGAAATCCCTAAGCCTCTTTTTCTGATTCTGAGAAATCCTGACTCTCCCAATGAAAATGTTCCCTTAAAGTATGCAAAGTTTCTCCAAAAGAATAATCTTCAGGAGGAGATGCACATGGGATGGATTCTTTTGCATCTGAATCCTCATAGGGAGGAAAAGAAAATTCATGATCAGAAGAGGAATCAGAAGAAATGGAAACCTGATCTGAAGATTCATAATCAGCTTCTTGCCTAGGCCTCTTAACAGGGTGAGGTTGGGAACCCCCGATCAAGGTAATTAAGTCCTCAGCCATTTTGATCATCTGTTTTTTTTAGGCATAGGGGCCTGAGCACGTGGCTCATGCTTCATTTTTTTAGACTTAGATGATGTTTTTGATCTTGTTTTTGAAGCTGGTGTCAGTTTTATATAAAAATGTTGAGGCCTGAAAACACCCTCAGAAGCCAGTGCCTGCTCAGCGGCTCCCGACCCATCCAAGGGAGAGACATCCGCGGGTTCAATACTCTGAGAATCTCTCGGCAAACCGGACTCCATGGGTCTCGGTTGAGGCCTGCAACTCAAAAGTACCGGGTATCAGGGGCTGCGAAAGCGCCTCACTGAGTACCGGCGAACCGTTATGATCTGGGCCTAGGCAAGGAATACAGTACAAATGAAAATCCTTATGAGGTATTTGCTTCCCACAAGTAATGCAATTATTAACTATTACTGACATCGGTAAGGAGCAAGAAAAAGTTTCCCCAATGGGGTACTTAGCTTTAGTTGAAGACTTCGGTTCTGAAACTCGAATGCGAAAATTTCAGGAGTCGGCCGACCGGCACTTGCAAACTGATTCTGCTTCGGGCACCGCGCGGCAAGAAAGACTGAATAAAATGGCGTCTGCTGCATGTTTTATACCCCCTGACGACCTGACGTCATGGAAGAGGATACAGCAACCGACGCAGGACCCACGACTGTTATTCAGGCCGACTGAGGGCAACCTGCCAGCAGATTACCCAAATGTAATGACTGCAACAGTGAAACACGAAGAACATCTGATAATGCAAGTAAGTCTGCTTTGAAGCATAGGTATCTACTGCAAGATTCCCGGATTGGTATATGCAACTAAGCCTCTTAAATCTAAATGCCAACCAGGCATCCTTGTCTAGCATAGGAGTAACTGGTGAGTCAGTATCTTGAATTTTGGAATGTCCAGAAAGGTGTTTAGAGTGGACAGGTCCAGAATTGGACGCCATGAATAGTCTTTTCTGGGTACCAGGAAAAGCCTGGAATAGAAGCCTTGACCCTTTTCCTCTTCTGGTACTGGTTGAATAGCCCCCAAGTTTAAGAGGGAAAGTACTCGTTTCTGAGCCTCTGCCCACTGATTTGGGGGCAGGTCTGGCCACCCGTTTGGTGTTGGCAACGTGTGGAAGTGAAATATGTATCCCTGGGAAAATATTTTTAGAACCCATTTGTCCTGGGTTATGAGTTCCCAGTTTTTTGCATGAAGAGCGATCCCCCCCCCCCCCCCAAAGGGGTGAATGAAAGGTAAATGCTTGTTAACTTTAAAGGAAAGTCATTGACACTGTTTACCATAGGAGATGTCTTGTTATTTCCAGATTTGGAAATGGAGGCCCCCCCCATTGCTTAGTTCTGAGAGTCCCTTGGGACTGAAACTTGGCACTTTTGGTGTGTCTGGCTTTGGCTTGAGAGGATCTGGAAGGAGCTGGAAAGGACCAGTTCTTAGTAGGCCAGTGTCTACTAAATCTTGGAGGTTGCACTTTTAAGAAATTGTTCAGAGTTGGCATATATTTAGCTTTATCTTCCATCTTTTTTAGAACTTCTTCAGCCTTATTGCCAAACAGACTGTCCTGATTTAAAGGAGCATCCAACAACTTTGCTTTAACATGATCAGGCAGAGATTGCTGGTTAAGCCAAGCATGCATGCCTTCTAAGCACAGACCCAGTAACAGCAGCCCTACAAGAGACCTCTAAGGAATCAAAACCACATTGTAAAGTATGTTTTCCAACTTGTTCAGCTGAATGCAGTAAATCCTGTAATACTTTATTTTCCACACAGTCAGAAATCATTTTCTGTTTAAGCAGTCCCATAATATGTTGCTGATATTTTAGCATATGAAATGGACAGTTTAAAGCCAAGGTAGCAAAAGTATAAACCTTTTTACTCCATCTATCCAGCGCCCTGGAGTCTCTATCAGAAGGAATAGGGTTTTTAGCAGTGGAAGCCTTAATGCCCTTGGGCCCCTGAGAAATGACTTCTGGGTCTGCAACAGGATTTTTGAAAAGGAACTTGTGGGACTCAGGAACCCTGTACCAGTCAGATTTACTAGGAGCCGGAGGCAGGGAATCAGGGGCCATACTGGATTCCGAAAACACATGAACAATGTCTAGTACAGGGGGTATAGCCAGAGGCCTATGCTGGGGTAGAAGGAAATCCCTAAGCCTCTTTTTAGATTCAGAAAATTCTTTACTTCCCCAGTGGAAATGCTCCCGTAAGGTATGTAAAATTTCCCTAAAAGAAAAGTCCTCGGGGAGAAGCAGAGGGAATGGAATCCTCTGCATCAGAATCCTTATAAGCAGGATTGGACAGTTCCAGGTCATTGGAAGAATTAGAAGAAAAGTACAGTTTTGTACCTACCATAAATGTAGATGTCCGATAGATATGCAACTGCAGTCATAACATATGGGTTGTCCTGCCTCAGGCAGCCCTCGGTCGGCCGGATTCCAAAGTCTGGGTCCGACGTCGGCTGATGTCACATTCTTCTCCGACGTCAGAGCGGCAGGAGTACATAAGCATCAGCCGGCGCCATCTTCTTCAGTGTTTCTTGCCCCAGATGCCAGGTGCCCTCCAAGGAAGGCTGTAATCAATTTGGAAGACAAAACAGGTTTCCAGACAAATAAATAAGCAATAAACAGATACACCATAACAGATATCCCCAGCTAGGATAACAGGGAGAGGAGTGGACCCAAGGAATAGAGGGGAAGGAGGGAGGGAAAACCCGACTGCAGTTGCATATCTATCGGACATCTACATTTATGGTAGGTACAAAACTGTACTATGTCCTTCAAGAATGCAACTGCAGTCATAACATATGGGTTGAATACCATAGCTTATCTGGGGGAGGTGGAAAGCACTAAGAAAAGGATGGTGTAGCTATCAATCCCTGCAGGACTGCCGAAGCAAAGCCTGCTCTGGATCTGGAATATAAAGGAAGGTTGTAGTGTTTGGAGAATGTATGCACGGAGCTCCATGTAGCAGCTTCTAGAATGTCTTTTGTAGGCACCCCTCTTAAGAAGGCTGTAGAGGTGGCTGTAGCTCTGGTAGAGTGTGGTCTGATATTGGCTGGTACACTCTTTCCATGGAAGGAATAACAATCTGATGCAATGTCCAATCCATTTTGAGATAGTCTGTTTGGAAACTGCTTTTCCTTGTACTCCAGGGGCGTAAGCTACAAAAAGCTGATCCGACTTCCTATTGGCCTTGGTTCTGTCCAGGTAGTAGCGAAGTTGTCTGTGAATGTCCAAGGTATGCAGCAGTCTTTCCCCTTTGTTCTCAGGATTGGGAAAAAGTAGGCAGGTGAATTGCTTGATTCAAAGAAACCCTAGACACCACTTTTGGCAGAAAGCTAGGGTTGGTTCGTAAGGAGACCCTGTCCCTATGAAAGGTAATGAACGGTGGTATGGCCATTAGGGCCTGTAATTCCAAAACCCTTCTTGCTGAGGTAATTGCCAACAGGAAAGCTGTCTTCCATGAAAGGAATTGTAAGTCCACAGAAGCTGCTGGCTCAAAGGGTGGTAGAGTCAGTTTTTCTAGGACAAAATTGAGGTCCCAAGCTGGTACTGGGGCCTTTCTTGGTGGCTTGATATTCTTGATTCCTCTAAGAAATTGCCTTGACAAAGGATGTGAGAACACAGGTGGATCAGTGTTTTATCTAGCTGAAATAGCTGAAGCATGTATCTTTATAGAAGAATATGAGAGTCCTTTCTGTAGCATATCTACCAAGTATTCCAGGATGAGTGGGATGTTCAATAATGATGCATCATGACCCTTGCTGGTTATTCCAAATGCTGAATCTCTTCCATTTTGCTGAATAAACCTTTCTGGTGGATGGTCTGCGGGCTTCTGTTAATAACCGCTGAACTTCCTTGGAGAGAGATAGATTGATGTTATTCATGGAATCTCCCAAGCTGTTAGCTGGAGCATCTGAATGTTGGGATGTACTGTCTTGAAGTTGTTTTGAGTCAAAAGATGGGGCCATTGGGGAAAGGCCCATTTTTTGTTGTGGCATATGCTCCGTAGTAGTGGATACCAGTGTTGTCTTGGCCAGTCTGGAGCTATTAGGATCCCTTTTGGCTTCTCTGCTTTGATCTTTAGTAGTACTGTGGTCATCAGTGGCAGAGGTGGGAATGCATAAATTTTTAGTAAGTTCCAGTTGAATGAAAGAGCATCTGTTTTCCATGCTTGTGGATGATATGCCCTTGAACAGAACTTTTGTAGCTGATGATT
This sequence comes from Protopterus annectens, assembly GCF_019279795.1. Taxonomy (NCBI): domain Eukaryota; kingdom Metazoa; phylum Chordata; order Ceratodontiformes; family Protopteridae; genus Protopterus; species Protopterus annectens. Next base: position 1,423,627,367 of record NC_056735.1, read on the forward strand.
GAGGTGGGAGGCAAATAGGTCTACTTCTGGCCTGTCCCATGTCGAGGTGAGCCTTATGAAGATTTCTGGATGTAACCTCCATTCGTGGGGATCTAGGAAATTCCTGCTTAGGCTGTCCGCCAGCACATTGTCTTTGCCTGGAACAAACTGGGATTGCAACTGTATGTTTAAGCTCAGTGATTTTTCCCAAAGAATCATTGTCAGTCTGCAAAGGGGCTAAGAATGGGTGCCCCCCTGCTTGTTTATGTACCACATGACAGTGGTGTTGTCTGTCCGTATTAGCAGGTGGCCTTGCTGAAGTTGTTGTCGAAAGGCCTCGATGGCATGCATGACTGCCAGCATTTCTTTTTGGTTGATATGCAGATGTGTTTCCTTTGGAGACCATTGTCCTTGAATACACCTGCTCTCCATGTGCGCCCCCCATCCAAGGTCTGAGGCATCTGTGGTCATAGTTTGTGTTATTTGTGTTTTTTTGAATGACATTCCTGTGTTTGCCTGGCTTACCGAGGCCCACCATAGGAATTCCTTTTGTAGGCATGGAATAAGCAGTATGGTTGTCTCTAGGTTGTTGCTGTGTTGAGACCATAAACTTTTTAGGTACCATTGAAGCTTTCTCATGTGTAGTCTTGCTAATGGAACCAGGAGAATGCATGATGCCATGTAACCCAGGGCCTGTAGGAATCTCCTTGCAGTCATCTGGGTGAGCTTTGCCAAACCTTTGAAATAATGAGTTAACTTCTTTTGCTCGTCTTCTGTCAGGTAAGCCATTTGAGAGGTTGTGTCTAGATTGGCTCCTAAGAAAGTAATTTGCTGGGATGGCTGCAGTCTTGACTTTTGGAAGTTGACTGTGTATACCAGAGCTTGTAGCAATTGAATGACATAATCCAAGTTTTTTGTCAAAATCAGTTTGTCGTCCGCTTGTATGAGGCAGTCGTCCAGGTACGGGTAAATTTGGATCCCCTGGAGCCTGCAATGAGCAATTACTGAAGCCAGGCATTTTGTAAACACTCTGGGCGCAGTAGATAAGCCAAATGGCAATGCTGAAAATTGACAATGCTCTGGCCCTGCAAGAAATCTGAGGTATCTTCTGCAACTGTGTCTGATAGGGACATGCAGGTATGCCTCCTTGAGGTCCAGAGTAATCAGCCAAGACCCCTTGCCCAGCATGGGAAGGAGTTGCTGTAAGGTCAGCATTTTGAACTTTGGTACTATGAGAAAGGTGTTTAATGCGGACAAATCCAGTATTGGTCTCCATTGTGTTTCTTTTCTTGGAACAAGGAACAGTCTTGAGTAAAACCCCTGGCCTTGTTCTTGTTGTGGAACTTTTTCTATTGCATTGATCTGTGTTAGCAGGGAAATTTGCTTGAAACCTCTGCCCTCTGGTTTTGTGGTAGGTTTGGCATGCCTTGTTTCCTTGGTAAGGTATGAAAGTGGAACCTGTAGTCTTGGTCTATAATGTCCAAAATCCATTTGTCCTTTGTCAATCTGTGCCAATTGTCTGAAAACAGAGATAATTTTCCGCCCAAGGGAGCTTCTGTTTGCTCTTTGGTAAGCGGAAGCAGAGGAAAGTCATTGGGATTGTCCCTGTGGGGCAGGAGAAGCCCCTGTGTCACTTCTTTGGTTTGCTGGTTGCCATTGTCGTCCCCTGTAGGAACCTCTGTATTGTCCTCTTCCTCGGCCACGCCTGCTTTTGCCCCTTTGAAATCTTTCAGTATTAGGAAAGGACCAGTTTTTAGAAGGCCAATTCCTGCTGAATCTGGGTGGCTGAACCTGGAGGAAATCTTTGACCGTCTGAACTGACTTGGCTTTTTCCTCAATGGTCTTTAATACATCTTTAGCATTAGCACCAAAAAGCTTGTTCTTTTCCAAGGGTGCATCAAGAAGTTTTGCCTTAACATGATCTGGTAGAGGTTGTTCCGTTAACCATGCATGTCTGCGAATGACCGCCCCTGTCATAGCTGCCCTACATGAAGCTTCCAATGCATCATATCCACACTGAAGGAAGTGATTGCTAACTTGCTGAGAGTTGTGTACAGCCTCCTGCAAAGACTTCCTATCTAAAGGAACAGAATAGGCCAAAGTTTTCTGTAAATTATCTAACAGGAAATCCTGATATTGAAACATATGAAAGACAATTGAGAGCTCTCAGATAAAGTAGTGGAGGTGTAAACCTTCTTTCCCCATCTCTCTAATGGCCTAGCTTCCCTGTTGGAAGGCAAAGGATTTTTGGAGGTGGTAGCTGAAACTCCTTTCGGCCCCTGTGAAATAGTTTCTAAATCAACAGCATGGGCCCTAAAGAAGTGAGAATGTGTTTCAGGAACTCTATAGTATCTGTCCGGCTTGGCAGGAGCAGGAGGGAGAGTATCAGGGGTAACACTGGAGTCAGAGTATAAATCATCCAAAACATCAAGCACAGGAGGGATAGCTAAGGGCCTGTGCTGGGGCTTTTTAAGGAAGGTAAGGCGCTTTCTGGAATCAGAAAATTCCTGGCCTTGCCACTGGAAATGTTCCCTCATGGAATGCAGAACTTCCCAAAGAAAAATCCTCAGGAGGGAGGCCGAGGGATGGAGTCCTCTGCATCTGAGTCCTCGTAGGTCTGGAAAGGCTCTTCCTGGCTATCGGAGTGGCCAGAGGCCTCAGAATCTTCATCTGAAGGGAGAGGGTCAGTGGGCTCAACCCTGGGCCTCTTATCAGGAGGAGGCTGGGATCCTCTCTCAGGATGGGCCTGGGACCCTCTGATCATGGAGATCAAGTCTGCTGCCATAGTCATGATTTGTGTCTCAGGAGTAGGCTGAGGTAAGGCTTTTGCAGTAAGGTGCTTAGTCTTGCTGGCTGCCTTAGCACGTGTGTAGGCCTTGATAGACATGGACATGGGAGGCCTAGCAGCTCCACGTGCAGGAGTTACCTTATCCACAGCAATGGTCTCGGGCATTTCCTCGGTTACAGTATCCTGAGGAAAATCAATAACTGGCGTTGGTGTGGTCTCCGGTATCGGTAATGCGGTGTCTATGGTTCGGAGCGGTGAATAACCACCTCAGAGGGAACCGGGGCACTCGCGGTAGGTTTTGGCGTGGTGTCAGTAATTTCGGACATCGGCTGAGGCAAGAAAATGTCCCCAACGGGGTACTTAGCTTTTTTGATGACTTCGGATCGAAGAATACAGGAGCTGACCGACCGGCACTTGCGAACTGCTTCTGCTTCGGGCACCGCGCGGCAAGAAAGACTGAAGATGGCATCGGCTGATGCTTATGTACTCCTGCCGCTCTGACGTCGGAGAAGAATGCGACATCAGACCCAGACTTTGGAATCCGGCCGACCAAGGGCTGCCTGAGGCAGGACAACCCATATGTTATGACTGCAGTTGCATTCTTGAAGGACATCAGTCCTGATCAAAAGATTTATAGTCCTACTCAGTCCTAGGCCTCGGGGGGGGGGGGGGGGGGGGGAGTTAGAGTAATAAGATCTTCAGCCATTTTGATCATTTGTTTTTTAGGCATATGGGCCTGAACATGTGGCCTGGGCGTCGTTTTATTTGACAAAGATAGAGATTTAGACCTCAGAATAGAAGGTGGAGTCTGTTTAATATGCATGTCTGTAGACCTGAATACACCCCCTCAGGAAGCCGGTGTGCCTGCACAGCGGCTCCGAACCCATCCAAGGTAGATACACCCGCAGGTTCCATAGGTGAAGAGTCTCGAGGCATACCGGACTCCGAATGGGTCTCAGTAGAGGCCTGCAAGTCAGAAGTAGCAGGTATCAGCGGCTGCAAATGCGCCTCACTGAGTACCGGCGAACTGACGACTGGCTTAGGAGAAGCGTCATCAGCAGTTTTGGACCTCAACGACCTGTCTCTTTCTTAGCGTTTTTTTTTTTGGTATTCCGGTAGTCGGATGGCTAACAGACGTCATTTCTGGATAATTAAACCAAGAACCGAAATATTTAGAGGCAAAAATGTACCAACTGATTAAATAAAGCACAAAACCAACAGCAAGGTACGTTGTGGTCAGAGCCTAGGCAAGGAATGCATTACAGATGAAAATCTTTGAGGTATTTGCTTCCCATAAGTAAAGCAATTATTAACTTTTACTGACATCGGTAAGGAGGAAGAAAGTTTCCCCAATGGGGTACTTAGCTTTAGGTTGAAGACTTCGGATCTGAAACTCAAAAACGAAAATTTCAGGAGTCGGCCGACCGGCACTTGCAAACTGCTTCTGCTTCAGGCACCGCACGGCAAGAAAGACTGATGTAATGGCATCGGCTGCATTTTTTATACCCCTGACGACCTGATGTCATGGAAGAAGGGACAGCAACCAACGCAGGACCCAAGACTTTGTTAATCAAGCCGACTGAGGGCAACCTGCCAACAGATTATCCAAATGTAATGACTGCAACAGTGAAACACTAAGAACATCTTCTCTTTCTTCACAAATTGGTCGAGTCTGCCGAGGTCCAAAACGGGTCTCCAGTCCCATGTTTTCTTGGGAACCAAAAAGAATCTTAAGTTCCGAATCCTGTTTGGTCTGCTGGGACTGGCTGGATGACTCTTTCTAGCAACTTGTGGACCTCTATAGTTGCTTGTTCCCTGTAACTGGATGGAACGTCTGGGATTCTCCGGACAGAAAGGGGAAGAGGAGAACGGTATGAAATACCCTCTGGAAATGATGCTTTGTACCCAGCTGTCGTTTATGTCTAGCAAGGCTTTTTGGGTACAAAGATAAGCAACCCCCGACTGCCTCCAGAGCAGGACAGTCGGGCCCTCCTCTCAGGAGCGCTGGTAGGGCTGACGAGAGAAATGATCTCTGTCGCCCTGGTGTTGCGGACCCCCTCTACCACGAGGGTGGCGTCTTCCATTATTACCTCCTCCTCTGCCCCTGGAGGGGGGTTCTCCACGTGTGTCCTGAAAGGCCCCTTGGGCTTTTCCGAACCACATCTTTCCTCCCTTTTGGCCTTAGGGGTAAGGCTGAGTAGGGGTGGAAATACAGACTGATGGCAGACAGAGTCTTTCCCCTCCTGTTCACACCTGGTCAAGGTTTCCTTTACCTTAAGCCCAAACAAGGATGAGCCATCAAACTGGGTATTGACAAATGAAGACTTGAAGGGCTCCGCAAAGGAACAGAGGCGCATCCAGGCATGCCTATGAAGAGCAATCTCTGAACCTGCAACCCTACTCGAACCATCTGCTGCATATGACATGAGATGCATGGACGAGCTCACAATGGAATTAAGGGTAGCAAGCTGGGCAGAAACTTTGTCAGAGACGCCTGCAGCTACAGCACCCTGAAGAGCATCTCCCAATTCCTTAAGAAGATCTCTTTGCAGTCTGGTGAAATGGGACAGATAGTTCAGTGATCGAAGAGTGACAGTCGCTGAACTAAACACGTGTTTCCCATACCTATCCATGATCCTAGAATCTCTATTAGGAGGATGGATGGACGTGGAAGTTTGACAATTCCTTGTTGGTGGCTGCCGCCACCACCATGGCATCAACAAGGACTCCCCTTAAACAAGAAGGTTTTATCCACTGGGGCAGTGATAAACTTATTAGGCCTCTGAGGGACAGGCTCCATAGACTCCGGTGACTCCCATGCCCTACTGGAGACCAATTGCATAAGCTCATCATAGGGTGGAGACACCCAGGAGGTGGAAGGTTGAGACCCAAATGTCTTCAGGAGAACAGACATCCTCAGTAGGGGTTTTGGACTGCCAACCTCTGCCTAAGGAAATCAAGAATCTCCACAAAGGAGATGTCCTCAGAGGGGGATCGAGGGGACCCTTCTGACTCATCCAAGTCAGTGTCAGATGTCAATGACTCCTGTGGGGAGTCCAAGTGCCTCCTCTTACGCACACTCTTTCTGGGGACTTCCTCAGTGGGAGCCTCTGGGGAAGTCCCTGAAGAGCAGTGGGCGCCCAGTGGGGCTACCCGAGGCTCTGGGTCTCTACACTTGGGGTGGCCGATGGAAGTAGAAGCAGACAGGCACTTTAGGGGAAGAAGATGCCAGACCTGGCAATGAGAAAATCTTAGACAATACTCGCCTCATAGCTTCGAAGGTGTCATGGCTCCGATGAGGAGTCGTCAACGGACCAGAAGGAACACTGATCCCCTCCCGCACCAATCCCATGGGCTCTGAGCCCGGGGTAGGAGCCAAGCTCATCAGTGCAGAGGCCCCGAGAGGAAGAGTCGGCACAGACAGGTCAGTGCGACTATACTCCCCGACCCGACTGAAGAGTGTCGGCTCCTAGTGTCCACAGTCAGTGCAGAGGACGTCCGAGTAGATGGAGCCAATGACACTGAACAGGTGTCGGTTCCAAGGGTTCTACAACCATAAGGTCGGCCTCTTCCGGCTCCGAAAAACCGGTATGGCTCGGAGGAGTCCGGAGTAGTGGTCTTCAGTTCAGACGCCTCGGTCGGAGCAGTCAGCAATTTAGCTAGGCCTGGTGTCTTTAAAAGCTTCTGTACCAGTCAGTCCATGTCCAAATCAGAAAAGCTAACCAAGGACATGGAGGAATGCACCGATGGTGCCGACTGGAGTAATGGAGAAGGAGTTTTGGAGACCAGTGTCCCGAGCCCGAAAGGAAAAAACTGTCGGCTCCAAAGCCTGTGGAGCCAAAGTCACAGCATGTTCCACTTTCTTAGACTTTTTTGACTGAGTCTGAGGAGGATTTAGAGGACTGATGACTTGCTGGCTCCATCCTGGTCAGTCAATGCTTCCACAAAAAGCGTGTTTAAGACATCGATCCAGGAGCTTTCTCTTCCTCTCAGCAAGCACCCTAGTGGAAAAGGAGTGGCAGATACTGCAGGTCTCCTGAAGGTGCACCTCATCCAGACAACAGACACATTGAACGTGTCAGTCTGTGACAGACATCTTCCATCCGCAGTCTGGATATTTTCTGAAACCAGACTTTGGATGTCTGTCTATCTTCCGACATAATTTTAATCAACAGCAAATTCTATCACAACTGTACACAACTTTAAACAACTAAGCAAATATTTTAGAAAAGCACACAATATCAAACAATGCCCAAGATATATATATATATATATATATATATATATATATATATATATATATATATATATAAAAAACAACGGGAAACTGTAAATGTCGCTGTTAATACCCAACTACAGAACTACGCTAACACTACACTAAAGGCCAAAGCCAACACTAGCAAAGAACAGCCACGAAAAATAAACAAGGCCAAAAGGGATAGTAATATATGGGTAAGGGAAATAATAAGCAAAGGTCTAAATATGATTATATAAGAAAAGTTTTAGAAAAACTTACTAACTCGTTGAATAAAGTCTTGAGCAGAGCTGGAAACCAAGAGATCAGTGCCGTGGAAAACTATCTGGGGTAATGCCAGCAGTGCATCATGGGATAAGGGGCTGGGTCTCGAGCTATTGGTAAACTTTGAGCTTTGCTAAACGGCCGTGTCGGAGCTGAGGATCGGCTCTGAATCCATCAGTGAAGAATGAACGGCGAGATTGAAGAACTACGCATCAGTTACTTTGTGACATGGATCACTACATGTGGGAGGGATATCCCTCAGCCCCCCCTAAGAGCAGCTCCCCCTCTTCCAACCAGATTTTGGACAACCTCATGGCCCAGGGTACCATCCAACCTGTCCCTCAGACAGAAAGGGGTGAATAATTTTATTCTAGACTCTTCCTAGTGCCAAGGGGATATGGTCCCTGGAGGACAATTCTGGACCTCTCCCGCCTAACTTTTCCTGCATGTGCCCAACTTTTGGATGCTCACCTTGCAAACATTTCCCTTTAATCTTGTCTCAGGGGTTCATGGCCACCCTGGACACCTATCTTCACATCTTCTTAAGGCCCAAATTCAGGAGATTCCTGTGTTTCTCTGTGGCCTCCTCTCATTATCAGTTCTCAGCCTTGTCCTTCGGTCTCTCCATGGCACCAAGGGTTTTCACAAAGTGCCTGGCACCAGTGGTGGCCTGCAGAACTCAAGGGATCAAAATCTTCCCTTACCTAGACAACCTGCTCATCCAGGTGGACTGCAAAGAATACCAACTGCTCCACTTACAACCCTCTCCTTTCCACATAAACTATCCCAAGTCCAACCTGACCTCCACATAGGACCAACTCTTCCTAGGATGCAAGATTCGGACAGATATCATGAAGGCCTTCCTACCACCCCAAAAGTACAAATGTTAACAGTACCAGCTCTTGGTCAGTCAAGCCACAGAACTGACTGCCAGGCAGTACCTCAGGCTCCTGGGCCACATGGCTTCAACTACCTCCATGTTACCATTGGCGAGACTTCACATGAGGAAGCTTCAATGGTACCAGAGATCCATTTGGACTCAGCACTCTCATCCTAAAGTACAAAAATTCCCTTCTTACCATTTCAAGAAAGATTCAATGGTGGTTGAATCAGGTGAGCCACAACCCAGGCCTACATCTTCAACCCCCCCCCCCCCCACCAGTGCAGGAAATGTACACAGATGTCTCAGTCAAGAGGTGGGGAGCGACTATGGGCCCCCTAAAAGTCCAGGGCACCAGGTCAGACTCCAGCAAATGGGAGCACATCAATGCAAGAGAGAAGAGAGCAATTCTTTTGGCCTTGAAGGCCTTTCAGCCTAAACTGAAACAGGGCCCTCAAACTGATCACAGACAATACTACAGTTCTGTGGCATGTCAACAAGCAGGGGGAACAAAAATCGTACTTGCTATGCAGACTAGCTCTCCTAGTATGGGAGCTGGCCATAAAATAGGAATTAACACTTCAGGCAGTTTACATCCCTTCAGAACAGAACTCTCAGGCAGACACCTTACGCAGGTCCATGTCACATTCCCACGAATGGATGCTCCACAGGGATGTGTTCTTGGACTTGGTCCACAGATGGGGGTACACCTCAAATAGATCTGTTTGCCTCCCCCTTGAACAGACAATTTCCGTTTGCACCAGGCTGCTTAACTCTCTGGCGAGGACAACGGACGGCTTCTCAATATCTTGGAAGGAGATGTTTCTCTATGCGTCCCTCATGCCCTCTTATTCAGAAAGTGCTACTTAAGATTCACCACGACAGACCAAAAATCACAAAGTCTTGGGTCCTGCATTATATATATATATATATATATATATATATATATATAGATATAGATAGATATAGATAGATATAGATAGATATAGATATATATAGATATATATAGATATATATATATATAGATTATATATATATATATATATATATATATATATATATATATATATATATACACATACACACATACATATATACATACACACATACATACACACACATCTACACACAGACACATATATACATATAGACACACACAAATATATATGTATATTATATAAAACACAAAACGTATACCTCCAAATAAAAGCAAATACAGTCTTTAATAGCCTTTTTGGTGTAACAAAAATGAGAGGTATAGTTAGAGAAATACAGGGGGTGGGAGGGTAACCAGGACTGCAACAGTGAATACACTTGAACGTCTACATTTATGTTAAGTGTACACAACTGTACTATGTTTAGTGTTTCACTGCTGCAGTCATTACATTTGGGTAGAATCCCAAAGCTATGGTTGGGAGGATGGATTTATACAGCATTAGGCGCAGCTATAAGGCCCTGCAGGACAGCAGTGGTAAAGCTTGCTCTGGATTTAGAGGAGAGAGGTAAATGGTAATGTTTGGCGAACGTATGAACTGAGCTCCAAGTAGCAGCTTCTAGAATGTTTCTGGTAGGAACCCCTCTGAGAAAGGCTGCACAAGTAGATGCAGCCCTGGTGGAATGAGATCTGATCCCCTTGGGGACAGGTTTACCATGGTGCATATAGCAGAAACTAATACAATGGCTTATCCATTTGGAAATAGTCTGCTTTGAAATAGCCTTTCCCTCTGCTCCTGCAGCAAATGCCACCAATATGTTGTTGTTCGGATTTTTTAAGAGATTTTGTCCTGTTTAAGTAGAATCTTAGTTGTCTGTGTACATCCAATGAATGCAAAATCTGCTCACCCTTGTTCTGTGGATTTGGTAAGAAAGTTGGCAGATGAATGGTCTGATACCACCTTAGGCATAAAGGATGGATTGGTCCAGAGAGCCACCCCGTCCGGGCAAAAATAATGAATGGCTCCACTGCCATAAGAGCCTGTAGTTCTGAAATCCTGCTAGCTGAAGTGACTGCTAAAAGAAAAGCTGTTTTTCCAAGAGAGAAATTTTAGGTCCGCAGTAGCAGCTGGCTCAAAAGAGGTAGAGTGAGTTTTTCCAAACCAAAATTGAGGTCCCATGCAGGAGTTGGTGCTCTCCTGGGAGGTCTTAAATTCTTGGCCCCTCTGAGATGCTGCTTTAGCAGAGGATGAGAAAAGAGGAGAGGCTCTGTGTTGTACTGAGCTGTAATGGCAGAGGCATGGATTTTTATGGAAGAAAAAGATAGGCCCTTGTGAAGCATCTCAGTTAAGTACTGCGGAATCGGAGGAATATTGGGCATTGCTGTGCTTACTCCTTGTGCTTGGTTCCAGGCACAGAATCTTTTCCATTTGCCACCATAAGATTTTCTAGTACTAGGCCTTCTAGCCTCCAAAATGACATCCATCACAGGTTTGCTGAGAGATGTAAACGGGTGAAATTAGTTGATTAGCCATGCTGCAAGATTCAAAGTTTGGAGCGGAGTGTGCAGAATTTGATAGTTCTGCTGAGACAGTAGGTAAGATGTCTGAGGCAGGTACCACGGAGGAAGGTGCGACACATTGCTCAGGAGCGGGTACTGGTGTTGGCGAGGCCAGTGTGGAGCAATCATAATCACTTTTGGTTTGTCCTGACTTTTAGTAGGACTTTGGAGGGCAGAGGCAGAGGGGGAAGGCATAAACTGATCAACTTTCCAAGCATTTTTGTGATGAATTCTTGTGCAGAATTTGTCCAACTGACAGTTTTGGGGTGAGGCAAAAAGATCTATGCCTGGGCTCCCAATTTGCGTGTCAAAATGTTGAAAATTTGTGGTTCCTGTTTCCATTCGTGTGGGTCCATAAGATTTCTTCTTAGTCTGCCATAGTATTTTGCTTTCCTGGTAGGAATTGAGCTTGTAGATGTATTTGATAAGTCAAGGCCGTGTTCCACAATGCCATGGCTAGTCTACAAAGGGGGTAGGAATGTGTACCCCCCTGCTTATATTTATGTAATACATGACTGTGATGTTGTCTTTATCAGTAGTTGTTCTGGATGATGGTAGTCCTTGAAGGCTGTCAGAGCATTCTGTACAGCTAGCATCTCTTTGATTTATATGTAGGTGCATTTGATTTGAGCTCCATTTGCCTGAATGCATCTCCCTGCCAGATGCACCGCCCCCAAGCATAGTCTGATGAGTCCGTAGTCCGTGTTTGGGTGGCAGTGGGTGGAATGAATGACAGCCCCTTGTTTTGGTGGCAGGCCTCTGCCCACCATAGGAACTCTAGTTGCAGGTAAGGTATGATAGGAATCCTTGTTTCCAGGCTGTGACAATGTTGACTCCATAAGCTTTTTAGGTACCATTGAAGTTTCCCCATATGCAGTCTTGCATATGGAATTAGAAGAATGCAGGCGGCCATGAAGCCTAAGGCCTGCAGAATTTGTCTTGCAGATAGCTGGGTTTTTGTGGCCACCTGTTTGAAGCAAGTCATCAATTCAATTTTGTGGCCACCTGTTTGAAGCAAGTCATCAATTCAATTTGTTTTTCTGGCGTAAGGCAAGTCATCTGGGCAGTTGTATTCAAGCTTGCACCCAGGAATGTAATTTTATGAGAGGGTACCAGTTGCGATTTCTTTTTGTTTATGGTGTACCCTATGCAAGTTGAACCCTTTTTACAAACGCCAGATGTTTTAGAAGAGTGACCTTGTTTTCTGCCTGAATTAGACAATCGTCCAGGTATGGATAAATTTGAATATTTCTTTGTCTGCAAAATGCAATTACTGGTGCTAGACACTTTGTGAAGACCCTTGGAGCAGTAGATAAGCCAAAGGGCACTGCAGAGAACTGGTAATGCAAGTAGCCTGCTTTGAAGCGCTGGTATCTTCTGCAAGATTCCCTGATTGGGATATGCAGGTAAGCCTCTTTTAAGTCTAGAGTTACCAACCAGGCATCCTTGCCTAGCATAGGTAATAACTGTTGAGTCAGCATCTTGAATTTTGGTATGTCCAGAAATGTATTTAGAATGGATAAGTCTAGAATTGGACGCCATGATTGGTCTTTTCTGGGTACCAGGAAAGTCTGGAGTAGAAACCTTGTCCCTTTTCCTTTTCTGGTACTGGTTGAATAACTCATATTCATGAGGGACATAACTTGTTTCTGGGCCTCTGCCCACTGATTTGGAGGCAGATCTGGCCATCCGTTTGGGATTGGCAACATGTGGAAGTGAAATCTGTATCCCTGGGATACTATATTTAAAACTCATTTGTCCTGGGTAATCAGTTGCCAGTTTCATGCATGAAGTGCCAGTTTTCCCCCCAAAGGGGCGGCCAAAAGATAAGTGCTTGGTGATTGCAGTGGAAAGTCATTGACACTGTTTACTATAGGGAGGTGCCTTGCTGCTTCCAGATTTGGAGGTGGAGGCACACCATTGCTTTGTTCTAAAAGTTCCTTGTGACTGAAACCTGGAGCCTTTGGAATGTCTGGGCTTGACCTGAGCGGCTCTAGTGTGTACAAGAAATGACCAGTTCTTAGTAGGCCAGTGCCTACTAAACCTGTGTGGCTGCACTTGTAAGAAATCTTTCACAGTTTGCATAGATTTAGCTTCATCTTCCATCTTTTTCAAACCTTCTTCAGCCTTATTACCAAACAGACTGTCCTGTTGTAAAGGAGCATCCAACAATTTTGCTTTAACATGGTTAGGCAGACTTTGCTCCTTGAGCAAAGCATGCCTTCTTAACACAGATCCAGTTACAGCAGCCCTGCAAGAGGCCTCCAAGGAATCAAAATCACACTGCAAAGTAAGTTTTCCAACTTGTTCAGCTGAATGCAATAAATCCTGCAACCCTTTATTTTCCACACTGTCAGAAATCAACATAATTTTCTGTTCAAGTAAACCCATGACATGCTATTGGTATTTAAGCATATGAAATTGACAGTTTAAAGCCCTGATTGCCAAGGTTGCAGATGTGTAAACCTTCTTATCCCATCTATCCAGCACCCTGGAATCTCTATCAGAAGGGGTAGGATTTTTAGCAGTAGAGGCCTTAACGCCCTTGGGACCCTGAGAAATGGTTTCAGGGTCAGCAGTAGGTTTTTTGAAAAGGAATTTGTGGTAGTCCGGAACCCTGTAGTATCTGTCTGGCTTATTAGGAGCCGGAGGCAGGGAATCAGGAGTCATACTGGAGTCTGAGAAAACATCAACAATGTCTAGAACAGGAGGTATAGCCAAATGCCTATGCTGAGGAAGAAGAAAATCCCCAAGTCTCTTTTAGATTCAGAGAAATTCTGACTCTCCCAGTGAAAAAGTGTTCCCTTAAGGTATGCAAAGTTTCTCCAAAAGAGAAATCCTCAGGGGAGAAGCAGAAGGGATGGAGTCTTCTGCATCAGAGTCCTCATAAGTGGGTATAGATAATTCCTGATCAGAACAGGAATCAGAAGAAATAGAAGCCGGATCTTAAGATTCATAGTCAGTGCCTTGCCTAGATCTCTTAGCAGGAGGGGGATGGGTACCCCTGATCAAGGTAATTAAATCTTCAGCCATTTTGATCATTTGTTTTTTTAGGCATTGGGGCCTGTACACATGGCCCAAGCGTCATTTTTTTTGAGATAGAAGTAGTTTTTGGCCTTAGTTTTGAAGATTGCGTCCGTTTAATATACAAATCTTTAGGCCTGAAAACATCCTCAGAAGCCAGTGCCTGCTCAGCGGCTCCTGACCAATCTAAGATAGAGACATCCGCGGGTTCAATACTTAAAGCATCTTGCAGCATACCGGACTCCGAATGGGTCTCAGTAGAGGCCTGCGAATCAAAAGTAGCAGGTATCAGGGGCTGCGAAAGCGCCTCACTGAGTACCGGCGAATCGGCGACTGGCTTAGGAGAAGCCTCGTCTGTTTTGGACTTCGACGGCCTGTCTTTTTCTTTGCGTTTTTAGGTATTCTGGTAGTCTGATTGCTAACAGACGACATTTCTGGATAGTTAAATCTTGAGCCAAAATATTAAGCAAAAATATACCGACATTTAATCGTGCGTTGATTAAATTTAGCACAAAACCGACAGCAAGGCACGTTGTGGTCAGGGCCTAGGCAAGGAATACAGTACAAATGAAAATCCTTTGAGGTATTTTCTTCCCACGAGTAATGCAATTATTAACTTTTACTAACATTGGTAAGAAGCAAGAAAAAGTTTCCCCAACGGGGCACTTAGCTTTTAATTGAAGACTTCGGTTCTGAAACTCTAAAACAAAAATTTCAGGAGTCGGCTGACCGGCACTTGCGAACTGCTTCTGCTTCGGGCACCGTGCGGCAAGAAAGACTGATGTAATGGCGTCGGCTGCATGTTTCATACCCCTGACGACATGACATCATGGAAGAAGGGAAAGCAACCGACGCAGGACCCAAGACTTTGTTAAATCAGGCCGACTGAGGGCAACCTGCTAGTAGATTACCCAAATGTAATGACTGCAACAGTGAAACACTAAGAATATCTTGAGGGATGACTTAATACTACATACCCTCACCTTGCTAAGGTTTTTGTACTAACTGCTACATTAAAAGCATTAAATTACTCCATATGTAATTCAGTGGATAAGATGCTGGTTAATTTAAGCAACAAGATGAACAAGTCTGTGGAATCTGACTATACCAAAAGGTGTTACCAGTGGTGTCTGTCAGGGCTCTGTACTGTGGCTTCATTTTAGGATATTCTTTTCAGCAATGAAAGTGGGAAACTGTTACATATAACCAAACATATTGATGACTGCAAACTACATCAAAAATTTGATGAAGTTCACCAAGATTGTGTCCAAAATACGCATATAGCCCAGTAGTGACGTCACTTCTAATGTCAAATAAGTGGTGATCAACTCATAAAAATGAAAATAGTTTTAAAAATCTATAAACAGTAGACAATTAAACACAACAAAGTTCTATGAACAATGGCAGACAAACTGAGACCAGTCTGCATTTACCAGAGTCAGGAAAGTATATTCATAAACCCATCTAGTTTTAAAGGAAAAATTAAGTTACTCTAAGGTGATCGGTGTATCACTTTATACCTCACTGATCTGACCCAGTATTTGGAAGCAATACTGCACTGTGTAACCTTTTAACAAGTCATCTAAAGAACATGAACGGTAAAATGATTCCAGACTATAAAAAGTCAAATGGTTGGGAAACCTAAATTATACAGCAAAGCTTCAGGAACTGTAATTATATTAATTTTCTTACACATGACGTCTGCCTATTCTACAACTCAAAGTGTGATCCAGGTTCATTTGAAAGTCTGCCCCGGAATGCATAGCTGGGGAAGTTAGCACTACCCTGTGAAACTGAATACTGAAAAAAAAAAGACATAAATACAAAAAAAAATGTGACTTAATATTACGCAAAACCTTCCAGAGTTTGGAACAAGTTTCCCCTTCCTATCAATATAAGTCAGTCATTAACTTACTTCAAAATGAATCTCATTTTTTAAACATTTATTTTTAATTATTTATTTAATTTGCAGTTGTTTAACCAGGATAGTCCATTGGGCCTAAAGAACCCGTTTTCAATGGAGTCCTGGGGAGAAAAGCTCCACATACAGATTATACAAAGATTAAGTTCCACACAGATTACATGAATATTACAGAGAGTAATATTGTACAATTTCAGGTTATAAAACACATCAAATATATTTTAATCAAAAGTAATAAATGCAATAGTATTAAAAGTAGAATTTTTTTTTTTTTTTTTTTTTTTATTTTAGTGGGATCGGTAGTTAGATGCAGCAGGCTAAGAGATTGCTAGGTACAAGTAAGGATTTGTATACTACAAGCAAGCATGAATTTGCTATCTGGGATTTGTAAGAAGGGGAAGAGAAAGAAGAGTGGAGGAGTAGGTTATGGGGGATGGGAGCAGGAGCATTGCCATGCTGATGTTAGATGAAAGTGAAGTAATTTATTAAAGTATGGGAGGCTAGTGGTTGTACGAATGGAGGGGGCAGTGAGTTCCATAGGCGTGCTAGTGAGAAGGACAGGAGGTTTTGTCCTGAGGGGTGGAGGGGTCTGTAAACCTCAATAAGGTTTTGATTGTTTGATCTTGGAAGTCTTTGGGTGTGGTGCATTTTAAAGGTAGTGGAGAGGGAGGGACAGAGGTATGGCTGGAATAAGAGTTTATGAGCATAGGTGAGCTGAGTGTAGGAGAGGTAGTTGGGAAGTTCTAGCCAGTTGAGTTTGTGAAGAGGTACACAGTGATGGGTTGATTATTTGTTGCTGGTGGCAAATCTGGCTATTTTATTGTAGCAAGAGGACAGTTTGGTTTTGAGAGATGATTGCAGGTTTGTTAGAAGAGGGGCACCATAGAGAAGGGAGGGAAGGAGAAATGTGGTAGAGAGTGTATGTTTTGTAGTTGAGGTGAGGAACCGATTATGTCGGTAGAGCATGCCAAGTTTTTGGTGGATTTTTTTATGTTTAGTAGTAGATGGGAGTTTAATTTAAGCTTGTCATCGATTTGGATTCCTAGTAGTTTGGTTTCAGATACCAGCTCAAGAGGTGTGTTACTTTGGCTGGTGATGGACAATAAATTTCTATCAAAGTTATTAGTTTTAGAGGGAGTAAATATCATTAGTTTAGTTTTAGCAGCATTAAGTGCTAGATGGTTCTTTCATCCACTGTTCTGTGGAGGAGAAGGCATCTTGAGTAAGTTTTAAAAGAGTTGGGATGGATGAGGCAGCACAGATAATTGTGGAATCATCTGCATGTTGAATAATGTTTGCAAGAGGGATAGAGTGGAAAAAGTCATTTATGAAAATATCGAGGAGGGGTGGCCACAGTATAGGATCTTGTGGGACACCTGTGGGGGTGTTGAGAAAGGAGGAGGTGGCTTTCTTCCACTTGACAGCTTGTTGCCTATTAGAGAGATAGCTGGTAAACCAAGTAAGGGATGATAATGAAAGGTTTAGTTTAGATAGCTTAGTAAGAAGTAGGTTATGAGAGATCGTGTCAAAGGCCTTAGAGAGATCGAGTAGGATGGTAGAAACAGTGAGGCCAGAATCTCTAGCTTTATTCACAGTTTCTAGGAAGGATAGGAGGGCTGTCATGGTACTGTGATGGGGTCTGAATCCATGCTGGGTAGGAATTAATAGGTTGTTATCTAAGAGATGGGGAAGGAGTTGAAGATGGATACATTTCTCTAGGAATTTTGAAATGGGAGAGAGGATGGCGATGGGACGGAAGTTGGTGATATTAGTATTAGTTCCACCTTTATGCAGAGGAATGATGTAAGCTTTTTTCCAGATTTGAGGAACATTGCCTTCTTGGATGGAGCGGTTGATTAGGATACTGATAGGGAGGGCAATGGCTTCAGCAGCTATGCTGAGGAAGTATGAGGGAATGTTATCAGGGGCATTGGTGCATGGTTTTAGTTTCTGTAGGAGTTTTTTTATGGTGGAAGTAGGAATCATTTTAATGTGGAAGGGTGGGGGTTGAGATGTGGGGGATCTGAGAAAGAAGATGGAGGGGGAGTTGGGTGAGGAGAAGTGGAGGTAGTTGGTGGATTGATATTTGAAAAAGAGGAGGTAAGTTTGGAAATAGAATCTATGAAAAAAGAGTTGAACTGTGTGGCAAGATCAGCGTCTTTATTAAATCATCACATTTTAAGTTGTAACACGAGTTCACATACACTAATACAGGAAACAAGCCTTAACAGGTCTCATCGCTGTGTAGTATACAAAAAATGCTTTAACATTTTCCATTCAAACAATTACACAAATTGCTCAACTACTACCTTCCCTTAAACCTCACTCCACCTAAGTATTAGTCTCCACATACCGTTCTCACAAATTTCATTTTTGCTCTTTCACTTTTTTAAAGATCCCACAACCAGTACTTTTATCTCCTTTACAATATTTTATACTTGCATTAGTTTACTTAGATTTTTATTTCCATTTTCTAGCAACTAGCTGCCAATACTATAAAGCTTAACAAGACTTCATGCAGATACTACAGTGCAAGCCCAAAAGGTAATTTCTTTAGTTACCACCACTTGTTCCCCCAACATTCCAGGTAAAGTACTGTGTACGAAATTCTTTAAATCTGCAAACTCATTACATTCCCAAAAGGTATGTGCCCAGTTCTCACTCTTCATCACATCTGGAACGTCTGCTACCTACCTGAAAACAAATAATTCTCTAAAGTCTATCTGACAAAGAGAGAGGAACTTAAGGCAAGGGTAATGGGTATGATTCAAGAGTTATTAGGGAATACATAATTTCCAGAAGAATAGCTAGATTCTTGCATACCTGGGAAACCTAAAGATTTATTCCCATTGTTCCTTTTTTATGGGTCACCCTGTCCTCTTATGAATCTTTCCTGTCTCCCTCCAACTGATTCTTATAGTTATTGTACAATATTTTATATGCCTTACTAATTATCCTTTAACAGCATCTTCTATTCTAGATTCAACTAAAAACTCTACCAAATCTAGTCTTTCGCCCAACACCCCCCTTTCTCCTTCTCTTTCACCCAACACTCCGTTAGCAATCCTCAATAAGAAAGACAACTTCTAATCTGCAGTCCAAATTTCTGGATTAGCCACATCCTACTCTATTACCTATCCCTCCCAATTGATTTGCTCCTAAATACCTTGGTTCATTTCCAATTAACTTCATTAAATTCCATCTACCTCTTTCCTATTTTCAATACTCCTATTGCAGACATCCCTTTTGGTAAAGTCTTTCCCCATTCTTCTGCTGGCTTAATTCTTAGGATACCTTCTATGTCACAATATTCAGTAAGGGTGACATTCTCCTTACGGACTTTCATCCTAGTCTCTTTCTCTCCCATGAACACCCACCACCATTATATCACCATCACTCTCCATTCTGATTTACACCCTACTGCTTGAGTTATGTATATGACCATTAACTACACAGTATCCACAGTTTCTCTTCTGGTTGAGAAAAATATACTTGACATTTATACAAGATTAAAAGGGACTAAAAATTGCATTAATTGCATATATCTTACTCACCATTTCCATGATCAAAAACTTCCAGTTTCTTACCTTTCATATCATCTTTTGTTTAGTTTCAATACGAATATCCTTAGCTACCAAAACATAATATTTTTCATCTATACACCTACATAGGTCATCTTCTCATGTCCCCCAGAACATTGGGATTGCTGAACCAACACATGAATGGGCTCAGCTGTAGCAGTTTTTGTGTTTAATATCCTGAAAAGACTTGAAATTGTTTCAGAAAACTTTTGATTATATATCCAGGCATATCTTCTCAAAACACTAGCAGTGACCCTGGACACAATATCTGCACAATTATACATACTCTTCAAAACACAATTAGACACGAGGCAGGTTGGAAACATTAGTATTCAGATAGGACTTATTGTTCGAAGAAAAAGAGGCAGAACAATCCTTCAAACGGTCTACACAATTAAGACTGTTAGTTTGAGGTACTTTATAAAGTCTGCCTGCCTTTTTGGGGACAGAAGGCAGAGTCAAGGTTATTGCAGTCAGCATTTAACGCACCATTCCAAGTCTGGCTTGACAGGAGGAATCATAAGGTATATTTACTTGCAACATATTACATCATCTCCTCAGTTTAGGGGGAGCATTCACCTTGATCCCACAAAAATACTTCATTCACCCTGGAAATAGTCTCAGAAAAGGGAAACCGTAAAGAAGTTGGTGAGGGCTTACTTTCTTTTAAATCAAGGTCTTTGGCTTGAGAATCTGCAGGAAAAGAAGCCCTAGCTCCATCTATGTCATACGTCTGACATTTTGCTCTGGAATTACTTTACCCATTAATCCTGTAATAAACTCCTGCACAAGGTAAGAAAATCATTCTTATGAACAAAGTGCCCTGAGATGAGCAATGTCATATTTTGTTTATTTTTTCTAGGGACATGTCTGGAAAAAGACAGCCTAGGAGATGGCACTTAATCACGAACACAAGTCTAGTTCCCTGGCCACCCTGGGAAAAATTTCCCAAAGAACCTCCCGGATCCAAAGAAGTGCCATGGGGGCAGAAGGAACTACACCAGAAGAACCCACAGAAACAAATGAGTGGTTTCAGCATCTATGAAAGGCGACTGCAAAATCACCTACACAGCTAAGGTATAGTCTGAGCCACAGTATAGACAAGGGCATCTTCTTCTGCTGCTCTATTTTTTTTTTATTTTTTTTTTTTATTTACTTTAGGTACAGCAGGACCAGAGTTCAGTATCTATGCTGTAGCAAAGGAAGCCTGTTTGCCAGTTGCACTGCTGGAAACAGTCCGCTGGAATGCAAGGTGCCACACAAGTCTTCATATGCAGCATGCACATTTACACCTACCCACACAGTCCCACTTCATAAAGTAAAAGCACAAACAGTGCACAAAAATTCCTGACAGAACTGAAAGTCTAAGTGCCCTGACAAAAATCAACTAATGAAGCTAAGTTGTCATGAAGTTTATGACAGCACCACAAACGTACGTTTCCAGCCCTGAAAAACACTTCAACCCTTTAACTCAACACCTTCCAATAAAATGTTTTAAAAGCAGTACATCTTAACAAAAACAGCTTCCAATAATCATTTCTAAATTAGTAGTTCCAGACAGGAAATTTCTGATATTAGTAAAAATGACAATATTCGTAAAAGGGGAAACATAGCTTTATACCAAGAAATAAAATAGAATAAAGCTCGCTTAAAGGAGCAATACATTCTGTGAGGAAGGGTTCCCCATGGGGATTTATCTGCAAGGAATGATGCCTGCATGAAGCTGACTACTGTTCCAGTGAATCCTCAGAGCTGCTTTCTTTTGAGGTAGCAAGAAAACTACCGACGTTGACCACACTGACTGGACAATTCCTTAAAGGGAATTCAGCAATCAAAATTTAGAGTGTAGGTGGAGGAGGAGGAAGACAGAGCTTTTGGAAGCCAAACTGGCTGTTGTATCCTTGGCAGAATACAATGTAAATGACCAAAAAGGCTACTGCAAGAGTGAAAATGATTAACTTCACCAGATACAAAAAAAAAAAGATGAACAAATAGAAATCATGGAGAAAATGGAATTTACTGTGTGTGTAAATTATATATATATATATATATATATATATATATATATATATATATATATATATATATATATATACACACACACACACACACACACACACACACACACAACAAGCCATTAGCATATCAGCACTTACAAAACCTAAGAACACCATTGTGAAGCATAAGCAAAAATACTATACAATTCAACAGGAAAAAAACTCAGGTAAACAATCACAACCCTACCTTTTTACAGATGAAAAGCTGTAGCACAGCATGCACACTTAATTCTACATGAACACTGCTAATCCCCTTAATAAACTGAAAATACCCAATGCAGCAGTAAATGACGTATGGTGTCACTACTGCATAGGTTGCAACCATATCTTATTGTTATATTCTGTCTCATTGTCGTCACTGTGAATATGTATATTATACTTTGCATCGGTAGAATGCCATTATCTGTAAGATACTGTTTCTGTGTATTTTAATGAAACTACATGTGTCTGACATACCACATATTACTACTGTCACTGTTGTACTGTATGTTACTTATGCCTCTACATCTTATGTTCTTGATGAAAATGTAGGACTTCTGTATACTGTATTTGATGATTTGAAACTGTTCATTAACTAGCTTTGGAGCTTTCTCCTCAGAAAAAGGGCTTTATGCCCAGTCGGACTAATCTGGATAACAAGTGTCACATAAAAAAATAATAAATTAGGACTCCTGCCAGCATGATAAAAATGTATTCAAACATGTAAACCTGCATCTCTTGCAGCCAACAATCTTCCAGTAAAGTTTCTCAAAACAGCTGAGGATGCCTTTGCATATCTAGTATCCATGCTTCTAAATCTCCCTGTCTCCAAGAAGCTATAAGCTCAAAACTTAGGAAACAATCCTATGTTGTTCAATTGTTCCCAGTGGCAAATCTCTTGCGAACTACATATCTATAGCCATCTTGTACCCGCTATCTAAAACACTTGACAGATGTGTTCACCTACAATTAAAATCAACTACCTAACAGAGAACAAATTACTTTCCCAGACACAGCATGGAGTTAGACCAAGCCATAGCACAAACAGCATTACTAACTTTCACAAACTATGCTCATGAAAGACATGGTGAAATGGTTACATCCCTATTTCTAGACTTATTCAAAGCATTGGATACAGTTTCACACCCCATATTATCCATGCCTAATGAACTCTCATGCTAGTGATGACTGAAGCAGCACATTCCTACATCTCATACCTCTCTCCTAAGGAAGAGATTCAAGTAAAATAAACTACAGCTTCATCTTTAAGTTGATCAATCATTTCCAAAGACCACATAAGCATATGCACTTAAAAGAAAACAGAAGGCATCTCAAAGTAGTAAAATAATCTTAACTTACCAGTGATGCTGATAGTTCAAGAGCATCGCTTTCTTTAAAAAGTCTAGCTTTTGGTCTCCACTGTTATATTTCACAGTACAAACATATTTGCAGTCTTCATTCTTTTTAAAATTAAACTGCAAAAATGAAAAAAGAAAACACAATGGAACATATTGTAAGTACCACAACCACATCTTTAAAGCAGTGGTCTACAACAGAAGCTGCTTCAAGCATGTTAACACCTCAGTTTTCTACTATTAACATAAAACCCAATAAACAGTCAAACTTTGAATTAGTTATTCATTTCTATACACTGATAAGTTAAATTTGAAATTATCACACTAATTAAAAATTCACAGTGTAATTAATTCATAGCTTATAATGATTCTGGACAATTAAGTTCTCAAACATGACAACACAAGTCAACATGCCATTCTAACACCTACTGTGAATCTGCAAAATCAGAATGGATCCATTACAGCCAATGCCTGGTCCAATGGCTAGAATAAACTAGTACTGGTTAGGTGTTTATTAAATATCTATGACAATATTTGCTATTAGAAAAAAATTAAGTGAGTAACACATGCATGTACTTAAAAATGAAGAAAATTACCAAAATGTTATATCCTATAAGTGTTCACTAAAGTATAAAAGAAAGTTATGCAAGTACCATAATGACAGATCAGTGTTGTTTCATTTTTGTCCAGTTCAATGTTTAGGTTGTTTGATATGAATGTATAAGACCTCAACATCTTCTTCCAGAGCTTTGGATCAGTGACTCTGACTCCTCCCTTACCTACAATTTACTCCTTTTGTCTAAATTACATCAGATCAAGTTTGATGACAGTTTCTAACCACAGAGAAAAAAATAACTGGATAAGAATAAAACTCCTGTGGAACAAAATAGCAACTTAAGTAGGCCAAGCTTGGTAATATGGCCTAAAGAGTCTTGGTCGGGGCCTGTCGGAGCACCGGAAGTTTGCTGGTGGTAGATTGGAAGGAGGGAGGGATGTTAAACAGGACAAAAATAAAAAACTGATAAACTTACGTACACACCATAATGTTACATCTGTCCTAACCATTTTCATTCTTCAACTGATGGGTCTCCAAACCAACTATGCTGCTTCTACCAGATCCTTGGATCCAAACTCTCAAGCTCCTCCCTTTTCCTATAATCCCTGCCCACTTCACACACCTCAGATCAAGTTAGCTGCCCACAGAAGACAGTATGCAATATTTTAATAGGATTCAAAAAAATAAAAAGAGCTGGAGCCCAAATAAGGAACAGTTCCCAGACTGAAACTCTTTGGGCTATCCATGAGCAAAGGGAAGAGGGAAGTTGAGGAAGAATGACAATAGACAACACAGATCTAACATTAAGGTGAGTACATAACTTTGTTTTCATTTTCATTCATTCCTCAACATCTGGGACACAGTCTTCTGCTAGATGAACCTTGGGTGGTCCTCATGGTAGGATATTCTGGAGTACTGTGGAGCGAAAGGCAGCTCTTTTCCTAGAAATCAAATCCAGTTTGTAATGAGCAATGAAAGTATACGCACTGGACCAAGTGGCAGTTACACAAATATCTATGGTAGCCCTTGACCAAAAGGCTGGGAAGACCCCACAGACCTTCTGTAATGAGCTCTAAGAGGCTTAGGCAAGGATAATCCATGTTCACTATAGACAAGACCAATAAAATCCAATAACCACTTGGACAGTGTAACTATGGAAACCGACTTGTTTTGTTAGATGAGGAGGATATAAACAACTGGTCAGTCTACTGAAAACTTCATTTTTATCCAGAGAGAAACCAAAGATAATCTATGTACATCAAAAAGATGGAGCATACACTCTCCCTTATTTGAGAAATTTGGAAAGAAACATGGGAAGTTAATGACTTGGTTAATAATAGACTGAAAAGCTACCTTAGGCAAAAAAGATGGCTTGCTCAGCAAAAACAACCTGTTTTCATGGAAAACCATGTAAGGAGATTTGGAAAATAGATCCTGGAGTTCAGACTCATATAGCTGATAATCATAAAAACGGTTTTCCAAGACAAAAAGTTTAGATATGACCGGAGGGTTAAAATAAGCTTTGGGTCACAGCTTGAAGCAAAATAGTTAAGTCCCAAGGAGAAGTAGAATCATTTAGTGGACGTCTGAGTAGAAAAACTCCTTTGATAAAGGCTTAACATAACTCAAAAGAAGCTAAGGTAAAAATGATTTTGTCTAGATGGAAATCTGAAGTAGCAGCTAAACAGACTTTAATAGCAGGAAAGCTAGCCACAAAAAACTAGCCCCTTCACTGAAAACTGGGGCTAAAAAATTAAGTATAGCTGGCATGGGGGAAAAAGGGGGGGGGGGTTCCGGATCCCTATTAGGGGCCCAGAATAACAAAAGTAAACCGAAGAGATTTGCAATCTTTCTAACGTTATACATATACATATATACACATACATCTATATATATATATATATATATATATATATATATATATATATACACACACATATATATATATATATATATATATATATATATATATATACA
>NC_056735.1:1423652976-1423722976 GCF_019279795.1 Protopterus annectens
ACTAAGTTAACCAGTTTTGGCATAAAAGGAGGATTTGTTCTCAAGGATAACCTATCCCAATGAAAGGGCAAGGGGGGTACAGCCGTAAGGGTTTGCAGCTCCGACATTCTAGTTGAACTCAAGGCCACTAATAAAATAAATTTTCCAACAGCAATATTTAAGGGATGCCAAAGATGCACGCTCAAAAGGAGCCAGGGTCAATTTTCTAAAACAAAATTAAGGTCACAAGGAGGAGGAAACAGATTTCCAGGGAGGCCTAATGTGAAGGACGCCCTTAAGGAATTGTTTCACCTCAAATCTGGATGCTAGAGGAGACAGAGGCAGACAAGTAGAAATAGCGGACATGTACTTGACAGAAGAATAAGCCAAGCCAGCAGAAAGCTATGATAAATGTTTGCATTTCCCTGATGTAGATGTGCTCTGTTTTCTGGGAGGAAGTCCACACTCACCGATATGTAAATCTGCCCAAGGCCACCTCCCCAGTCCATGTCTAATGCATCTGTTTAGAGGTCTAAGACCAAGGTGAGTAGATGCAGAGGTAGTCCTGGATTTAGGTCCATCTGTTAGATCCACCAGAGCAGTTCTCTCTTTAGACAAGGAATGAGGGAAACTTTGTATTCTAGTGAGTGAGAATTTTGGGTCCACACAGATCTAAGGAACTACTGCAATTTCCTCATGTGGATTTTTGCCATTGGCACCATGGGAATGGTTGAAGCCATGAATTTCAGCACCGTAAGGAACTCCCTGGCCATGATGCGAGTCAAGGGGAGATGGGAGTGAAAGGAGGTCAGAAGGTCCTGCACCTTCTGAGGTGGAAGTGACACACTCGTATCTATCTGGATTCGACAACCCAGGAAAATATGGTCCTGTGAAGGGGTGAGGACTGACTTCCTGAAGTTGAAAGCAAATCCCAGTTTTCCAAGGAGGGAAAAGGTGGTCTCCAGGATTTGGAGTAGAGTGTGGGGAGTTGAAGCCTGTAACACTAGGTTGTCCATGCATGGAAATATATGGATACCCAAAAGCCTACAATGTACAATCACTGCAGCCAGGCATTTTGTAAACACTCTTGGGGCTACAGAAAGACCAAAGGGCAAGGCAGAGAACTGAAAAAGCCAGGAACCCACAGAAAAACGCAAGAATTTCCTAAATATGGGGGTGAATGGGGATGTGAAGGTAAGCATCTTTTATATCTAGAGATGCCATGTATCCTTATGTAAGTTTAACAGGGAGCAGAGTTTGGACTGTCAACATTCTGACGGAAGGAACCTGTAAGTGTTGAGATGGGATAAATCCATGATTTTTCTCCAGGAACTATCCTTTCTGGGCACCATGAACATTCTTATATAAAAGGACATTCCCTCTTAAGGTTTGAGGAACCCTTTGAATGGAGCCTTGTTGCCAAAGCTCCTAAAGCAGTGTTGGCAAATGGGGCAACTGCTCTCGGGTTAAGGGATGCCCATGAAGGGGGAGGGGGGGGTTAAGGGATGCCCATGAAGGGGGAGGGGGGGAGTGGACTGTCAAACCATGAAAGTATCCTTTTTTGATTATGGAAAGAATCCAGGTGTCTTGGGTAATGCTTTCCCAGAGCTTTTGAAAGGCGAAGGGAAAGAGATGTCTGCAGGGCAGTCGCAAATTCCCTTCTCCATCAGGAAAGGGCTACCTTTGTTGTGAGTGTGCCTGTGAACCTCTAGGTCTCTTGTCTCTTGCCTCATCTGGAAGTCTTACTCGAGAAGTGCTGACTGCGGTTGTGGAGGAAAACAAGTTTAGATGGGAAATTCCTAAGAAACCTGGGCACAGGAGACCCCAAAATGTGCTCCAACTCCTTGGGTTCCTTAATTTTTTTCCTATAGGGACTTGAGAAACTGCTGCTGGACCAAACAAAGCTGAATTATTTAATGGTGCATCCATTTAATTTACATTTGAAGTCATCCGGGAGGGACTGCCACCCAAGCCATGAAAATCTTCTGAGAACTGTTCCAGTAGCAACTGCCTTGGCACAAGCCTCCCCTCAGCATAGTATCTTGCCACTTGGAAGGAAGCTCCCAAGATAGAGCGTGCCGAGGCTTTTCTGTCAGAATCTGGTAGATCTAAACTGGCACTTGATGCCTGAGACAAAAGCTCTAACGAGTACTTGGTCATGTGTGTCTGATAACCGAAGGTGCTGAAAGCCAAAGTGGTTGAAGTATAGACCTTTATTTCCTAGTGTCTCAAGTGTCCTACTCTCTTTGTCCGATGGGAGAAGGGTGATAGAAAGAAGCATCCTATACAGTATCTGTAGCTACAGAAATGACTACAGAGTCTGCAGCAGGGCACCTAAACAGGAATTTGCAATCCTCTGGGAGCTTGAAGAAGCAGTCTGGCTTACTTGGGAGCTGGGACCTGGGAATCTGAGGTTTGGGAAGCATTATGAAATGGCATCCAAAAATGCAAGATGCACTGGTGGAACTGCAAAAATGATAGGGAAATCAACTTGTATAAGTTGATGGTATCTTTTTTTTGGGGGGCATCAGAAATTTGGGATGTGTCCCACAAAGTGTTCTCCCATTTTCAGAAGTTTCACCAAATTTAATCTCTTCCATGGGGTAATCAGCACTGTGACTCCTCTTAAAGGGAAACATAGTCCTGAGAAAAGGGAATTTGTGTTTAATAATCTAAGAATTCTTCAGAGGGGGGGAGAAAAAAAAAAAAATCTATCAGTGGAGTCACTGTCCCTAATCCTTTTCAGAGAAGGAATGGGAAGGAGCAGGCAGAGAGGAAGGCGGCTCGAGTACCATGAAGGCCTGAAACAAGGTTTGGCAAAAACCAGCCAGTCAGGGCATCTTTAGCAGCGAACAAGTATTTGCTTTTTTTGTTTTTTCTTAGCAGGAGAAACCATTTTATGCAAAGTCAGAAGTCCAGATGAAGGTCTGCGTTCAAAAGCATCTGACTCAATTTCTTATCTCACTAGAGTTTGGGGTACCCCCTACGGCCCTTTGTATAATTGAGCCTAGGTTCCCCTGCAACATCCTGACTGGACATCTGCTCTACCTCCAAAGATGTGCTCGTGGCCAAAGACAAGGAGGCCTCCAAACTGGGTTCGGCCTGTGAATCTGTGTCTGAAGTCACACATGCCCCCGTGTTATCTAACACTTCATGAGATGCATCTGATGGTGGAGTTGCAGCAATAGCCACAGGCCAAGGTTTCTTGGCCTTGGGCATCACTTGTTTGGCAGACCCAAAGGTACCTTCCATATGCTTAGTTAACACCTTACGCTGTTGGTTCTCTAAATAGACAATTGAAGAGAGCCTGCTTCTAAGAGTCTTTGGTACAAAGGACTGGCAAATGCTACAGA
The DNA here is from genome assembly GCF_019279795.1 of Protopterus annectens. NCBI lineage: Eukaryota > Metazoa > Chordata > Ceratodontiformes > Protopteridae > Protopterus > Protopterus annectens. Next base: position 1,423,656,309 of record NC_056735.1, read on the forward strand.
ACTTATGGTCGTGGCTAGGCCCTAAACAAAAGTGACACAATGACTGCCCTTATGTGGAATGTCTTGCACACTGGCACTTGCCCTTCTTGGATAACATAACCAAAACAGAAGTGAAAATTTTCCCCGACCTTATCTGAAAAAGACTTAAGTCACAATCCCAGAAATGATCAGACTGATGGTAGGAATGGCGTGCTGAGTGGCATCAGGAAAGTTCTGAGGATGGTCCGCTTTTATGGCCTACATCCAACTGCAGCCTGTGTGCGATGTACCATGTACCTTTGAATAGTACAAGACTTTCGCATACTGGCCTAAGTCTGGTCACCTTCTGGCAGAAGATCCCTCAGGTTTAGAATACTGCAGCAAGTGAACAGAATGGCATCAAACAATTGCTGACTTTACTTGTAAAATCTTCAGAGATAAATTCTGAGTCATACAATCTGCTAGAATATTACATATGTAACAATAAGGAAAAAATGATCTATTGTGAATTTATTTTGGACATATGAAGAACTACACATGTTGAAATTCAAACCTAACTGCACGACAAGAATGAAGAGGATAAGCCAATGCACCCTTTATACTACCAATGTCCTTACTACAAAAGTTGGCCACTGGCCAAAGTACTGGGGGAAGGAAGAGTTTTGGAACACTATTCTAGTTGACCAATGTGAGATCCATCTTGGCAGACTAACAGAAAACTGGGGCTACTGAAAGGGAATATGTTCCAGGACGGGCTGGTTAAAAAGGTTGCAGGCACTCCTTGAAGGGCTATACCTGAAAAGGGATACCCAAACATAAAATTGAAACAAAAAGAAATTAAAAGCTACAAAATCCAGTTGGGATGAAACCGCATCAGAACAGAAGGAAAAATCTACAGCTAGCTAGAGAACAGATGGCAGAAAGTACAGTTTTGTACCTACCATAAATGTAGATGTTAGAGTGTTCACCCTGCTGCAGTCATCACACTTGGGGTTATCCTGCCATCAGGCGGTCCCGCAGTCTGCCCGAATTCCAAAGTCTTGGTCCGGCATCTGTTGCTGTCGCTACTTCCCTGATGTCAGTGCGGCAGGGGTATTTAAGAGGCATCAGACACCATTTTCTTCAGTTTTTCTTGCCCCAGATGTCAGGTGCCCCCAATAAGTAGGCAAAATATATATATATGGTTATATAAAAAATCAAACAAAACCCTTAGGCACAAGCACCACAGAGGTAGTATAGGAAGAAGTGGTAGAGATAAGTTCAGCTAGTTCAGAGGGGATGGAGGGAGGGTAACCTGGACTGCAGCAGGGTAAACATTCACATCTACATTTATGGTAGGTACAAAACTGTACTATGTTCATCGTGTTACCCTGCTGCAGTCATCACACTTGGGTTGAATCCCAAAGCTAAGGATGGGAGGTGAAATCAAACAGGGTTAGAAGAAGCTAGTAGGCCCTGCAAAACTGCAGTGGCAAAACCAGCTCTAGTCTTAGAGTATAGAGGTAAATGATGGTGTTTGGTGAAGGTGTGCACTGAACTCCAAGTAGCAGCTTCCAGAATGTCCTTGGTTGGCACTCCCCTGAGAAAGGCTGCTGATGTAGCTGTAGCCCTGGTGGAGTGGGACCTAATATTAGCAGGTACTAGTTTACCATGATATGTGTAGCAGAAACGTCTGCAATGTCCTATCCCTTTTGAAATGGCCTGTTTTGGGATAGCTTTTACTTGTGATCCTGTAGCACAGGCTACAAAAAGCTGGTCAGTTTTTCTGAAAGCCTTAGTTTTAACCAAGAGTAACGTAATTGCCTGTGAATGTCCAAAGAGTGCAGGAGTCTTTCTCCTTTGTTCTGGGGATTTGGGAAGAAGGTGGGCAAGTGAATGGTTTGGTTTAGGGCCACACTGGATACCACCTTTGGCATAAAGGAAGGATTAGTTCGTAGAGAAACTCTTGTCTTGATGAAAAATGATGAAAGGTTCCACTGCCATTAGTGCCTGTAGTTCTGCGACTTCTAGCTGAGGTTATTGCCAGCAGTAGGGCAGTTTTCCATGAAAGAAATTTTAAATCAGCTGAAAAAGCTGGTTCAAAGGGCGGCAGTGTAAGCTTTTCCAGAACAAAGTTGAGATCCCAAGTAGGTGTTGGAGCTCTCCTTGGTGGTCTTACGTTTTTAGCCCCTCTGTGGAACTGTCTTAAGAGTGGATGTGAAAATAAAAAGGAGGATCCGTGCTGTAATGCGCTGAAATTGCTGAGGCGTGGATCTTAATAGATGAAAAGGAAAGTCCTTTGTGTAACATCTCCGTCAAATATTGTAGAATCTGAGGGATGTTTGGATCAAGGGGGTTTAGGCCTTTAGCCTAGTTCCAGGCACAAAATCTTTTCCATTTGTCTGAATAGGTTTTCCTGGTGCTGGGCCTCCTGGCCTCCAGAATGACATCCATAACAGCTTTGGATAAAGGTGTTGGTTGGTTGCTTAGGTAATTTGCCATGCAGCCAGGTTTATAGTTTTGAGCTGGCTGTGTAGAGTCTGATGGTCTCGCTGGGTGAGCAGGTGAGGAATTTGTGGCAAACTCCATGGTGGGTCGTAGGCCATATTCCTTAAAATTGGATACCAATGTTGGCGTGGCCAGTCTGGTGCAACAAGCATCATTTGTGGCCTCTCTAATCTGACTTTCAGCAGTACCTTTACTAGAAGAGGCAGTGGAGGGAAGGCATAAACTGTTAATGTTTTCCAACTGAATGAGAGGGCGTCCACTTTCCAAGCTAGTGGATGGAAGGTCCTTGTGCAAAATTTGTGAAGTTGGTGGTTGTGGGGGCTTGCAAACAGATCTATGTCTGGGCATCCCCATCTCTGAACTATCATTGCAAATACTTGTGGATCTAGTTTCCATTCGTGTGGATCCATGATGTTTCTGCTTAGGTCATCTGCCAATGTGTTTTTCTCTTTAATGGCAGGAATTGTGCTTGTAATTGAACCTGGTAAGAGTGCAGTGTTCCACAAGGTCATTGCTTGCCTGCATAGAGGGTAGGAATGTGTGCCCCCTTACTTATGTACCACATAACTGTGGTATTGTCCGTCTTTATTAGTAGTTGTCCTGGGTGTAGAAGGTCCTTGAAAGCTGTTAGGGCATTCTGCACTGCTAGCATTTTTTTGACAGATATGCAGGTGTCTGTGATCTGTAGTCCATTTGCCCTGAATGCACTGCCCTGTCATTTGTGCTCCCCAGGCATAGTCCGATGCATCTGTCATAGTTTGCCTGGCTGTGGGTAAGGTGAAAGGCTGACCCTTGTTGAGGTGACATGCCTGTGCCCACCATAGAAATTCCTGTTGAAGGCAGGAAATGAGTGGTATGTATCATTGTCTCCAAGCTGTGGCGAGTCCATACACTTTTCAGGTACCATTGCAATTTCCTCATATGCAGTTTTGCAAATGGTATTAGAAGAATGAAAGATGCCATGAATCCCAAGACCTGCAGAATTCTTCTTGCAGGGAGTTGGGTCTTTGTTCCCATTATTTTGAAATATTGAAACAGCTGCCGTTGCTCGTCTGGCGTGAGGAAAGCCATCTGGGTCGTTGCATTCAAGCTGGCACCCAGGAATATGTCTTGTGAGGGTACTAGTTTTGATTTCTTTTCGTTTACTGTGTACCCTAGGCAACTTAGAAGGTGTTTGACAAATGCCAGATGCTTTAAAAGAATGTCCTTGCTTTCTGCGTGAATAAGGCAGTCGTCCATGTATGGGTATATTTGAATTCCTCTTTGTCTGCAGTATGCAATTACTGGTGCCAGGCATTTTGTGAAGACCCTGAGTGCAGTAGATAAGCCAAAGGGCAGTGCAGAGAATTGGTAATGTGTTGAACCTGCAATGAAGTGGAGGTATCTTCTGCACTTTTGTCTGATAGGGACATGCAGGTATGCCCCCTTGAGGTCCAAAGTGACTAGCCAAGCATTCTTGCCCAGCATGGGAACAAGCTGCTATAGTGTTAGCATCTTGAATTTTGGTACTTGCAGATAGGTGTTCAGAATTGAAAGATCCAGAATGGGTCTCCATGCTTTGTCCTTTCTTGGGACTAGGAAGAGTCTTGAGTAAAAACCTTGTCCTTGCTCCTGGGCAGGTACCTGTTGAATGGCTTTCATGTTCATAAGAGCTGTAATTTGTTTTTGTGCCTCTGCCCATTGATTTGGTGGCAGGTTTGGCATTCCTTTGATCCTTGGTAAGGTATGAAAGTGGAATCTGTATCCTTGGGAGACTATGTTTAGAACCAATTTGTTTTTTGCGATGATGTCCCAGTTGTCTGCAAAAAATGCTAGTTTTCCCCCCAAGGGAGTTGCCAGGAGAGATTTGCTTGGCAGTTTGAGGATAGAATCATTACGTTTGTCTTCTGCTAGCCTGGGGCCTGTCTTCTACTCCTTTCTGGGTAGCAGAACCCCATTGGCGAGGTTTGTAAGGGCCCCATGACTGGCCTCTGCCCCTTGGGCATCTGTATTTGCCCCTCTGTGATCTGTCTGAAGCTGGAAAGGACCAGTTTTTTGTTGGCCAATTTCTGCTGAAATGAGGGGGTTGTACCTGCAAAAAATCCTTGACCGTTTGCATAGACTTTGCCTTATCTTCCATTTTCTTTAAAACCTCTTCTGCTTTGACACCAAATACATCCTGTTGTAAAGGTGCATCCAATAATTTTGCTTTAACATGGTCAGGGAGGGTTTGTTCTTTTAACCAAGCATGTCTACGTATGACAGAGCCAGTAACTGATGTGGATATTCTACAAAAGGGCCTTACAGAAACAGATGCCTGGTGACAGAGCAATGGACTCAAGCTTAATGCCAAGAAATGCATAGTCATCCCCCCTTTGGAAAAAAAACATGTACCCATGAACTACCACATAGGTGGCAAGATACTAAACATCGAAAGTGGGATGAGAGACTTAGGGACACAAGTGGACAGTTGTCTCACTTTCGATAACCACATCGCCAAAACAGTCAGGAAATCCTTCAACGTGGCACACCTCATCACTAAGGGCTTTTCATCCAGAAAAAAGGAGGTCATTGTCCCACTGTACTCATCCCTCATTAGACCCATTATAGAGTATAATTCCCCATTTGGGATGCACCTCACAAGACATCTGCAACAGCTGGAAAGGCCACAGAAATACCTCACTAAAAGAATCACAGGCCTAAAGCAGATGCCATATGCTGACAGTCTAAAAAAACTCCAGCTATACTCTGTGGCATATCGTCTACTCAAGAGGCGATCTCTGCTTAACATACAAGGCCATGTCAAACCCTGAGCTGCTGGACATGCTCCACTTAAAGAAATCCCAATCCCTCAGAGCCACACGCTCCAGGGATCTAAACCTTATCACATTCAAAACATGCTGGAGAGATAGGTTCCCGAGCCAGAGACTCCCCATACTCTGGAATAGACTGCTCATACATGTCAAGCAGAGCACCTCATTGGCCCTCTTCAAAAGGAACCTTGATGACTGGATGGGAGATAGGAAATTCACCCAGGGGATCATGTCAGTCACCCTGCTAGACAGGGGCCCAGAGAAGTAAATATTGTTGGAAAAAATTTCCAAGGAATTGTTATGCCTAGGCTTGCATAGGCCTTAGGGCAGATAGCCTAGTATCAACCTATGAACAGCTGCTCTACAGGAAGCTTCCAATGAATCAAATCCGCATTGCAAGGTATGTTTGCCCACCTGTTCAGCTGCATGGAAAATGTCCTGCATTTCCTTGAATTCAGGCTGTTCTGAATGTGTGCTCATTTTTTGTTTTAACTGAGACATCAGGAATTGTTCATATTTCAGCATGTGAAACTGGCAATTTAATGCTCTCATAGCCAGAGTTGCTGAGGTGTAAATTTTCTTTCCCCATCTATCTAAGGCTCTGGAATCCCTTTCAGAAGGCACAGGATTTTTAGCCATGGAAGCTTTTGCTCCCTTAGGACCCTGGGAAATTGTTTCTGGGTCAGCTACAGGGCTTTTATAAAGGAATTTGTGCGAGTCAGGTACTCTGTAGTACCTGTCTGGTTTAGCTGGAGCAGGAGGTAGAGAGTCTGGATTTAAACTAGACTCCAAGTAAACATCATCCACAATATCTAAAACAGGAGGGATAGCAAGAGGTCTGTGCTGGGGTAGTAAAAGGATCTCTCGGAGCCTTTTCTTAGAATCTGAGTAATCCTGGCCTTCCCAGTGGAAATGTTCCCTCATGGTATGCAAAGTTTTCCCCAAAGGAGTAGTCTTCAGGGGGAGAAGCCGAGGGAATGGAATCTTCAGTCTCAGAATCCTCATAAGGTGGAAAAGTGTAATCCTGTTCCTCAGAAGAATCTGAGAGAGAAACCTGGTCAGAGGATGCATAATCCTCCTCTTGTCTTGGTCTTTTATCAGGAGGGGGATGGGAACCCCTGATCAGGGTAATTAGATCTTCAGCCATCTTAAGCATCTGTTTCTTAGGCATGGGGCCTTGAACTGTAGCCGGAGGTGCAGTTTTCTTTGGTTTTAAAGGAGTTTTAAGTTTAGCATACGATTTAATGGTGAGTGTAGTCGGTCTAAATACACCTTCTGCAACTGAAGGTGTCTACGTTGCACCGGTGTCGGTAGAAGGCTGCGTAGGCCTAGTGGACTCTGCTTGGGAATTTGCAGCTGTCTGGGGTTCCAGTTCTGTGGTAGTCAGGGGCTGCGTAGGTGCCTCACTGAAAACCGGCGACAGGCCCAACTGAGGCCTTGGTGTCTGGCTTATTCCTAGGCTGCCTGTCCTTATCCTTGCGTTTTTTATGAGTGGCAGTAGTCAGCTGCTCCGATGGCATGATATAATTAAATTTCCTACCAAAGTAATGCCGTGCGAAGTCAAAATGGCGTTTGATAGTTCGTTTATTAAACCTAGTGCAAAACCGACAAGCTGTGGTGTCATGGTCTGGGCCTAGGCAAGGAATACAATAGGAATGGAAGTCCTTATGAGGTATTTGCTTCCCACAAGAAATGCAATTGTTAACTTTTTCTGACATCGGACTGAGGCAAGAAAATGTTCCCTAACGAGGTACTTAGCTTTAGTGAAGACTTCGGACTGAAATTCAAATCGAAAATCTCAGGTGTCGGCCGACCGGCACTTGCGAACTGCTTCTGCTTCGGGCACCGCGCGGCAAGAAAGACTGGGGAAAATGGCATCTCATGCCTCTTAAATACCCCTGCTACACATCAGGGAAGAAGTGACAGCAACCAACGCCGGACCAAGACTTTGGAATTCGGGCCGACTGCGGGATCACCTGACGGCAGGATAACCCCAAGTGTGATGACTGCAGCAGGGTAACACGAACATCACCTAGATAATATAAATGAATACAAATGCACTGCAGCTATTCTGACAGTAACTGAAGGGCATACAAATTAATGGCACAAAAGCTTAAGAAGCAAAAGGTGGAAAGGATAACAGCTAAATTAAGATGTTCTTTCACAAACAAAAGTGAGAGACAGAATTCAAATAACACTAAACATTATGAGGTATTACTAGAAGACTATATAAAGAAGGAATGAGCAAGGTCATAGAGGAAGTGCAATGCTTCGTGAGGGAGCCGAATCAACTGAAATCAGAAGACAAATGCAGACAGATTAGTAAGAAAAATAAGCAGAGATAAAAATTATGATCCAAGTCAATCCACAGGAAAATAACTAGGCTTAGACATAGTACCTTCTAAGGTCTGAGTGCAAGAAATAAACACAGACATTGCAATTGTTATTTAACAGAAACCTAAAGGTGAAGGGAGTTACGTCAGTCTTGGAAAAGGTTAGTAACGATGATGACTATGACAATGCTACCAAAAAAGCAGGTAAGGACCCAATTGACAAACTCCTATAAACCTATTTCAATTTAATAAAGGATTTAGGATCATACCAGCAAAAAGGCTTCTTAGGGTAACAGACATGGACAAATGCAGAGTCACAGAGGAAGGCAGGTATTTGGCATAATCCATAAAATGCTGATGATCCAGAAGGAGGTAGAGCAAAGAAAAAGAGTTGTATAAAATCTTACCATTACCATAGAGGTCCTTCTCTTCCATGTTGCAGTATTCTGTACTCTTGGGTTTCCTCCTCTTGCTACCCGAACATCTGGCCAGTATTCAAAAGCTTGCAGTCACTGCCAGGTGCATGGGACGTCTGACGTGGCTCCAAGTACATAGACCATAAAAGTGAAGTCTGCACACACCAGACCTCAGAGCTGAGCACTCCAGTCAGACCCCAGTCCCGGGCCAAATTGTGCAAGTTTATTGCCATCCAAAAAGAGCCAAACAATGAACAAGCGGAAAGGAGGGAGGGAAGGAATACTGCAACATGGAAGAGAAGGACATCTATGGCTATGCAAGTCTTTACACAACTATTCCATGTCCTTCTATTCCCATGTTGCAGTATTCTGTACTCTTGGGCGAGTGCCACAGTTCACGGTGAGGTAGAGGGTGGTGGGTTGGGAAGAATTCTCCAGAAATCCATGGAGGATTGCCCTGGATCTAGAAGTGTGATCTAACTTGTAATGCTTGGTGAATGTGTGGACAGATGTGCATGTAAGCTGCCTCTAAAATGGTAGAAGTGTCTAATCCTTTAAAAGAAGGCCCCTGAGGAAGCCATGGCCCTAGTGGAGTGGAGCCCTAGGGACTTCCCATGGTGTGCATAGCAAATAGCCCATGAAATCCAGGCAGAAATTGTCAGATTAGTTACATTTTTCCTCAGAGCCCTGGGGTGGAAGCAGACAAACAATTGGTCAGATTTACTGACAGATTTAGTCTTGTCCAAGTAGAACCCACAGAAGCATGCAGTGACCCAAAAACAAAATGTCCCCAGTGGGGTACTTCTCTTATTATTGATCAGACAGCAGGAACTGCTGATGTTCAACTGGAGGCAGAGAAGTTCTGAGGTCTAGAGCGTGCAGATGTCACTTTTATGACCCACGTACCTCTAGCCACATCAGACATCCCACGCACTTAACAGTGGCTGCAAGCTTTTGAATACTGGAAGGACGTTCGGGTAGCAAGAGGAGGTAATCCAAGAGTACAGAATAATGTAACATGGGAATAGAAGGACATACACCATTACTGCTTGTGGGTCTGGATACAGTAAAAACGTTCATGAGTATTTGGTCTTCCATCCAAGTTAACTGACCTAATAACAATATGCCCATACATGTCAAGCGGAGCACCTCCTTGGCCCTCTTCAAAAGGAACCTTGACGATTGGATGGGAGATGGGAAATTCACCCCGGGAATCACTTCAGTCATGCTAGACAGGGGTCCAGGGAAGTAAATATTGTGGTTAGAAATATCCAGGGAATTGTTTGACTAGGCTTGTATAGGCCCTAGGGCTGACAACCTAGTACCAACATATGAACTTGTGAAGGCCTAGAAATCAGCATAAAGCTGGGGAGGGCTCTAGCAACAAGTCCAAACTAGCCAATGGAACCAGGCAAGGGTGTTTCTCTCGCTCTGTCCCATTTACCTTTTTGCTAAAGAGTTGCAACACCTAGCTACAAGGATCAAAGCTTCTCATATCAGTAAAAACCAAAATGGAAAAAAAAATAAATAAAAATAACAGGACACATAGGACCAATGGTTTCAAAAACGGTATATAGAGTAAAATGGCACTAATACAGTGTACTTAGACATAGATAAGCAATAAAGGAGAGGCAGACCATGGTGTCTTATGTTAATGCTAAAAAGGGCAGAAACAAAATGGGGGAAACTGGAAAGATTATTTTCCATATAGATATATATATATATGTTCATAGGTTCATAGGTTTATACTAGGCTATCTGCCCCAAGGCATTTATAAGCCTAGCCCGAATTTTTGTGGCTTACGCCACCCCTTATATGAAAAAATACTGTACCCATTAGTTTGTTGTGCCTCTGTCCAGCAGTGACACAGAGATGATTCCCGGGGTAAACCTACGATCTCCCATCCACAGGTCAAGATTTCTCTTGAACAGAGCCAGCGAGGTGCTCTGCCTCACATGGACCGGGACTCTATTCCACAGCATAGGGAGTCTCTGAGTGATAAATCTATCCCTCCAGCACGTCCCATTTATATCCGTGCTAAGGTTTAAGTCACTTGCTCTAGTGGTTTTGGTGGATTTGGATTTTGAGGTGGAGCATGTCCATTAATTCCGGGTTGGACATGGCCTTTTATGTCAGGCACATGTCACCTCTGAGCAGACGGTATGCGACTGAATAGAGCTGGAGTTTCTTCAATCTGGCAGCATATGACAGATTTTGGAGTCCCTTTATCCTTTTGGTGAGAAACTTTTGGGGTCTCTCTAATTGCTGCAGATGTCGGGCGAGATGCATCCCGAATGGGGCATTGTACTCTATCATTGGTCTGATAAGTGAAGAGTACAGGGGAACAATGACCTCACTAGATCTGGATGTGAATCCCTTCATGATCAGGTGGGCAATGTAGAAGGTCTTTCTAACCACTTTAGCAATGTGAGTGTCAAAAGAAAGGCCACTGTCAACCTGGGTCCCCAGGTCCCTGATAACCTCTTCTGTGCTTAGTGGATTGCCACCTATATGGTAGCTTGGGGTTACCTTGTTTTTCCCGAAGGGTATGACTATACATTTTTTGGCATTTAACTTCAGGCCATGGCTGTAGCACCAGCTGTTTCCGTGAGTCCCTTCTGAAGGATATCCATGTCCAATGCACTTTCCACTATGGCGCCCAGTTTGCAGTCGTCTGCAAACTTTGTCAGCCAAAGACCTCCCATGTTGGCCTGTACTTCTGAGAAGTAGATGCCGAACAATAGGGGGCCAAGGACCGAGCCCTGCGGGACACCACTTGTGACCGGCTTGGAGTCTGACATAGCGCCAGCAACTAACCCTGTGGGTTCTGTCCTTAAGCCAGTTTGCAACCCATCTTGTGACATATGGGTTTACATTTAAGCTGGTAAGTTTTTTTACAATACCAGAGTGGGGTATTGTGTCGAAAGCCTTTGCAAGGTCAAGGTAGGCTGTATGGACTGCCTTTCCCTCATCAATGGCCTTGGTGACTGTTTCAAGAAGTCGACCAAGTTCAAAAGGCATGATCTTCCCTTGACGAAGCCAAACTGGGTCGGGTCCAATGTCTGCAAGTCCCTATATCTTTGTTTATGAGCTCCATTATGATCCTCTCCATAGCTTTGCAGACTAGACTTGTTAAGCTTATGGGGCAGTAATTACCAGGGTCCGTAGAGGCACCACCTTTGTGGAGTGGGACCACAGTTGCCGCACGCCACTCCTTGGGCACGTATCCTGTGGTAAGGCTGAGATTAAACAGCTGCCTTATGTGCGGGTTTAATTCCTCATTTAGCTCATGTAGCACACAGCTGGGGACACCATCCGGTCCCACTGATGCTGTGTTTTTAGCTTTAGAGAGAGCAGCTTTCACCTGCGCATTTGAGATGTCTGGGAGGCTACACCGCTGAGATAGTTAACTCTCCTTTGGGGGAGAGAGTGGGTGAAGTTTGCACTGAACCTGTCTGCCAGTATGTTGGCAATGTCTGTGGGTTCAGTGATTTTTGTATCATTTTGGACTAATTCTGAGCATATCTGGGAGTTTCCACCCAGGTTCCTAACATAGCTGAAAAAGGCCTTATGATTGTCCTTTGAATCCATGGCAATTTTTCTCTCAAAATTGGCCTTAGTTGATTTTATGAGTGCTCGTATTTTTTTTTACTAATAATGATCAGGGGTGACTTCCCTTTTATGGATTTTGTTCTATCATGTAATAGCTTTCTCCTCTTATTGTAAAGTTTGTTAATGGCTGGGGTCCACCAGACTGGATGTTTGCCCTTTGTGGAAAGAGTCTTGGTTTTAGTTGGGATTGCCTGATCCATGCAGTCCTGGAGGTGTTCATAGAAGGCATTTGTAAGGGCTTCCGCAGCTTGGGTTGTGGTTTCCACAGTCTCAGGGGCCTTGAAGGATACCACACCAGTCTTGAGTAGTGAGAAGTTTGCTTTAGAGAAGTTCTTCACTGTGGTCTTTTTTGTTTGGGGTGGGGGCGGGATGTGGATTTCCAGTGAGATTAGTTTATGATCAGATCTCACCAATGAGGGATATACTGTGTGGAGCATTTTGTCCCCATGTTTGTGATGAGATCTAGTATATTTTCTCCTCTCGTGGGAACAGTGACTAGCTGTTCCATGGCATTTGAATTTATGAACTCCAGGAACCGTTGGGCTAGAAAGTTAGGGCTTGAGTAATGTTCCCAGTCTATATTCGGGTAGTTGAAGTCACCCAATATGATGGTGTTTGGAGATACATTTATACCCTCCAGTGTCTTCAGGAAGGCTGTGTGGTGTTCCCGAGTTTGAGAGGGTGGCCTGTAGCATGCTACAATTTGTAGAGCAGTTTTGCCTATGGTTAGTTGCACCTGGATGGTTTCCGAAGCTTCGTGAGTTGCCACCAACCTGGAGGTGTGGGTATCCTTTATGAATATGGATACACCCCCTCCTTTTGTGGTGTGGTCCGGGTTTCGGGGCCGGAATGCATGATATGAGGTAAAACCTAATAGTGCCGGGGTGCTCTCAGGAGCCTTGAACCAGGTTTCAGTTACAGCACAGACATCAATGTTCTCCATACTGAGAAGGGCCTCGAGTGCATGCATTTTGATATTTAGACTTCTGGCATTGAGCAGCATTACCCTCAGTTTCCTCCCATTTTTGTTTTCTAGGGTGGTACGTTTAGAATTTGAGCCTTGCCTAAAAAAGGCACTATAGGGGTGGCAAGAGCCTTAGCCAATATCCGGAATCCCAGGGGTGACAGGTGCAAGCCGTCCCTTGCGAAGCAGCGTGGCTTGTCAAGCATGTCATCCCAGGCAGACAGACACTGGATCCCCTTTGAATGACACCAGACATTAAGCCAATTGTTAAAGCTGATCATCTTGTCTCTATATTGTGGCATCATTCTTGGTGAAGGAAGGATACTGCTCAGGGTTAGGGTCATACCTGCCTGGGCTACATAATCAGAGAGCTCCTCTATGTCTCTTTTCATGTAGTCCAGGGAGGTACGCCTCAGGTCGTTCACACCAGCATGGACAATGACTGTGTCATATTTGTACTTGCCGTGGAGTGATCTGAGTGCTTGTGTTATGTGGCGGATTCTAGCACCCGATAGGCAGCTTACTGTGACCCTCTCCTTGTTCAGCCTGGTGAGTAGGACGTCAGTGTGTCTGACTATGGAGTCACCTATGACAAGTATGTTTGGTGTTGTATTTGGCTTTAAGGGCTGTGACTGCTTTGCACACTGCTTTTGTGGTTTATGTGTTGCTTGTGGGGTGTCTTGAGGTAGCAGTTGTTTGGGTGTCTGCTTTGGAGGCCTCTGCTGTTTAGGTAAATTTTACTCAGAGCCTCCGAGTATGTCTTTGTGTGTTTGTGTGTTTGATTCAGTGGTGTGGTAGCATTATGTGAGGCTGGTTTTGTGGTGTGTGTAGTTGCCTTCTCCTCCTGTCTGGTCTTGCCAGTCCTGAGTTGAGAGAGCTCAGCCTCCAGTTTGGCTAAATAGCTGCATCTCTCGCAAGTATTTGTGTTATGTGGGAGGAGGAGAGGGTTGTCTGTGTACATGAGGCAGTTATAACATTGCCACAAGATTCCCAGATTCACCAGCTGGACCGGAGAGGAGATTGTCAACTGACCTTTGGACATGCTAGAATAATATTGGGAATTCCTTAATAATTGAAAAGAAGGGCCAGTGGGGAGTGAGAGTGTAGTGCTTTTAATTTTTAGTGCTGACGTATATAATTGCTTTAGTGAGCAAGTGCCAGGTAACTTGAGTGCAATGTGTTACAAGTAACTAAATGCAAAAACGACAAACAGTAACTTTCTTTCAAGTGAAACAAGGAAATAAGTACAGTAAGCAATGCAGATATCACTAGTGATCCACAGAAGCGCTGAGAAGCCGCGTATTATATATATCTATATCTATATCTATATATCTATATCGATATCTATATATCTATATCTATCTATATCCATCTATATCAACGTTATCCAATGTCATTTTCATTCATTCCTCAACTGATGGGAGACCATGCTAGACGAACCTTGGGTGGTCCACATGGAATTATAAAGGCAGCTCCGTTCCTAGAAATCCAATCTAAATTTGTAATGAGCAATAAAAGTTTGAGCACTAGACCAAATGACATCTATGGTACCCCTTGACCAAAAGGCTGAGACCACCACCACAGACCTCGTGGAAGGAGTTCTAGGAGGGTTAGGCAAGGAAAATTCTTACTATAGAGACAGAAAATACAACTGGTTAATTTGGCCAGTGTAAATTTGGAAACTGACTTACCCAACCTGTTAGGTGAGAAGGATACAAATAACTGGTCAGTCTTCCAGACATTTTTGGTTCTATGAAGTTAAAAATGAAGTTGTCTATGCACATCCAAAAGATGGAGCACATACTTTCCCTTATTTGAGAATTTTTTTTAAAGAAAACTGGGAGGTTAAATGTTGGATTTGGAAGCTACCTTAGGGAAAAAGACTGGTTGCTCCACAAAGACACCCTGTCTTCAAGACGCAGCCAGGCCAGACCCAAAAGCCTCCAGGAACATCAACTCCTCTTAGGAAGGGGTATCAGAAGACCAACCAGCTTTTTGTTTTAAAAGTTCCAGAATGCCTCCAAATGAGATGTTTTCAAGTAGAGATTTGGGGACCCTTCCCACTCACTGAAATCAGTGTCCTCCATGACAGATTCATGAGGGAAATCTAAATGTTTCCTTTTACATGTTCTCTTCTGAGGGACATCAACAGTGGGATGGGTCTGATGAGGTATCAGAAGAGATGGGTGAGTCTTGATGGTCTGACTGAAGACTTGAACAGGTTTGGCTATCCCAGTGAATGGATGAGCGAGGCTCACAGCAAACAACCAAACAAGGCAAGTGGTCTTGTCTGGGGGGGGGCAGGGTTGTCCTTTCACTACGTAAACAGAAAGCCCTCTCCACAATCTAGTAAGGCAGAGTGCTTTGGGGAGACTGAAGTCTATGGCAATGGAGCTCATATCTGCTGAACTGCATGCCCCTGTAAACCTGCAAGCACTCCACCTGAGGACTGAGCTGGACCACAGTTGTCCAGTGCCGAGGTACCGAGGGGCAGAGATGGCTCAGATAACTTTAGAGTCTACTCTGGTCCCCCAATCTGGCACACATACTTTGGCTCAGAGTCCTCAAACTCCGAAAAGCTCAGAGTCTGATAACTCAGGGAAGTAACTGGAGTCAAAGAACGAACTGCCTTCAGATCCGATGAGGACACCCTCATGGATCTCAGATCCAAGGGCTCTGAAACAGCAGGTCAGACTGTAGGAGAAACCAAAGGGGAAGCAGTCACAAGCATGCTCACAGATCTAATGGGAGACTGAGCTGGAAGTACCCCCTCTGATCTGAGCTCTGAGGAATTTCCTTATTATCCTATCCATTTCAGCCTTGGAAAAACTCCTGGAAGACCTGAGGTAAGAGGTCATGGATGGAAGTCAAGAATGTTTGCAGAAAGATTCCTGCTAAGAAAGGTGAAGGGAGCAGATACATTACTGGAACTAGTAGGCAAGAGATGACCAGATCCGAGGTGATTTGGATTACGGAGCAGAGGGATTCAAAGTGGTCAGATCAGACTTTGATAACTTTGTAGGTGGCTCCAACGAAGGAGTCTAAGAGGCTAGGGGGATCCTGAAATCGTTCAACAGTCTCTTTGGGAACCAAGTCAGGCTTCCCTTTCTCAATTTTCTTTGAAGGGGTTTGAGCCTTCTTTAATTGGGTGAAATATCCGGAAGGGCTTTATAAGATGGGTCAGTTTAAACAGAAATAGAATTACAGTCTCTGGATAGGATTCTTCAGTCAAGAATCCTTTATGATGGTCATCCAGTTTTTAAGGTAGAGAGATAAGCACCCTGTGCCTGCCTCTTGGGGTGGGGGTGTCAAGCCTACAGGCAGGAAAATTCTCAGGTACACTGAAAGGGTTTATCAGAGAAGGGATATCTCCCTGCTCCAGGGGTGGTGTCTACTAGAGTTCCCATCCTCTGACCTGGAGGACTCTGGCAGAAGAGGAGTCGAAGGTAAAATGTTGGGGTTTCCTCCTCAGATTCTTACAGCAGAATTGTTGTGGGTCAGAACAATGAGCTCTAATGGCAAAAAACGTTTTCCCTTTTGCTCACTGTTTAACAATGTATCTTTAACTTTTGGATAAAACAGAGATGATCCGTCATATACAGTATCCAGAAAGGATGCTTTAAATTTATCTGAGAAATCAAAAAACCTCAGTTAAATATGGCGAGAGATAGCAATGCCACTACATGCTGCTCTAGATGCACCACTGGCTGCATCAGATATAACCTTCAGGGTTAAGTACAGTTGTGTAAGTAAACTTATTGTAACAGTAACATAAGGCGAGTATATAGCTAATGCTGTAAAAGAAAAAATAGTAAAGATCTAGAAACAGCACTGAAATAAAGATATAAATTAAGAGCACTATTATCAGAGGCATCCTTACAGATACAAGAATAATTAAATGATATACAATGTGAAGATAGGTGAAGGCTGCCTAGCCAGATAGAATTTTGTAGATAATTCTGTCATTTGTAAATATTAATGTAAGCCACAGGCTTGTTCTCTAAAAAGTGAAAAGACTGCATTGGATATTGAACTGCAACAGTGCACTCTGCTGTAAGAAAGCTAAGTCAGGCATTTTATGACTGTCTTTGATGTTAAAATTCTGAGCCGATATGTCTAGAGGGAGGCATTCTGCCTATTGTTTTAAGACCAGAGTTAATGGCTAGAATTTGCATGCATAAATGCCCTTTATTGCTCTGGTTTCTGACCAGGTGTAAAGAATATAAATGTAATTTGTTAGCCTGAGAACACCAGAGAAGTGTGAAGAATGATGTCATGTGAAGCAGCTCTGTTATCAATTTAAAGAGAGAATCAGAGAGCTCAGAGCATTTTTCTCTTGAGAATATCTAACATCATCAGCATTGCCTGTTTCTACATGTAAGATTATTTAGAACAGTGTTTTCTCTTAGAAATAGCTAGGAGTTAGGAAGATTCTAAGTGTTTTTCTGTGATGTCAGGACATTTTTACTGTGTTATTTTAAGTATTTCTCTCTGATCTCTGAACTCTTGACTGATGCTGTGTAGTAAGAAGTATTGTCTCGTGTTTTTATTATTTACTATTAAATATTTTTAAACCTTTCAACTGTGGCTATTTTATGTAGAGTAAATTTAAGCTCTAGAGTACATTGCATGTATATAGTGATACTGTATTAAGTCACTAATGAGCCTTGATTGTTGAGTCACACTTACCATTTGGATAACAATTTTGCACAGTAATAATTGGACACCCTTTCAGAAGGGCCTTTGAGTAGCTGATATTAGTGGGTGGTGGCAGCTGGTACTACCTTTTAGACTGGGCAGAAAAGGGGCACAGCTGGAGAACCTGTGCCAGCCTTCCCCATGAGTGTCTTTGTGGTTATATATAACTCTTATCTTAAAGTGTGTGTGTGTGTGTGTGTGTGTGTGTGTGTGTGTGTGTGCGTGTGTGTGCGTGTGTGCGCGCGCTACTTGGGCAGGGACACAAAGCACTGGATGGACAGAGAGGGTGCTGGAGGTTTGAGCTTGCCCACTAGGCTGAGATCTGGACCCTACAGCTGTGCCAATGGGGAGTCTTACTGGGGACCTGGAGAGAAGGAGAAACCAGCCCCAGACTGACTTGTGATCTCTGTGTGCTTTTAAGGGAAATTGTATTTTCCTGTGTGTATATCCTTTCCCTAATAAGGATGCCCCTCACTGGTGTTAGTGGTGAGGAATGAGGCTCCTTGATTGCTGGGCCAGTGCACGGGTACCACATATTAATTGTTCGGCAGTGGTGGGATATAGTACAGTTGTGTACACTTACCATAAATGTAGATGTTAGAGTGTATTTACTGTTGCAGTCATTACATTTAGGGTAATCTGCTGGCAGGTTGGCCTCAGTCGGCCTGAATATCAAAATCTTGGGCCCTGCGTCGGTTGCTGTCTCCTCTTCCATGACGTCAGGTCATGAGGGGTATAAAACATGCAGCAGACGCCAAAAAAAGAGGGATGGCTGGTGGGTAACTCGGACTGCAACAGTGAATACACGAACATCTACATTTATGGTAAGTGTACACAACTGTACTATGTTCTTCGCATTTCACTGTTGCAGTCTTTACATTTGGGTAGAATCCCAAAGCTATGGATGGGAGGATGGAGCTAAATAGCACGAGGAGCGGCTATAAGGCTCTGCAGAACTGCAGTGGCAAAGCCTGCCCTGGACTTAGAAAACAGAGGCAAATGATAATGCTTTGTAAATGTAAGAACAGAGCTCCAAGTAGCAGCTTCTAGAATGTCATTGTTTGGAACTCCTCTAAGAAAAATTGCTGAGGTAGATGCAGCCCTGGTGGAATGTGACCAGATTTCCTTGGGCACCGGTTTACCATGATGCAAGTAGCAGAAACAATTGCAGTGGCTTATCCACTTTGAAATAGTCTGCTTTGAAACAGCCTTCCCCCTCTGATCCTGCAGCAAATGCCACCAGTAGTTGCTCAGACTTTGAGATTTGGTCCTTTTTAAGTAGAATCTTGGTTATCTGTGTACGTCCAAGGAATGCAGAATCCACTCTCCCTTGTTCTGCAGATTTGGGTAAAAGGTTGGCAGGTGAATGGTTTGGTTAAGAGCCACACTGGATACCACCTTAGGCATAAAGGAAGGATTGGTCCTGAGGGACACCCTGTCTGGATGAAATGTAATAAAAGGCTCCACAGCCATGAGGGCCTGTAGTTCTGAAACCCTTCTTGCTGAAGTGATTGCCAGAAGGAAAGCTGTTTTCCAAAGATAAAAACTTTATATCCGCAGTAGCTGCTGGTTCAAAAGGAGGCAAGGTGAGATTTTCCACCACAAAATTGAGGTCCCATGCAGGAGTTGGTGATCTTCTGGGAGGCCTTAAATTTTTGGCCCCTCTAAGATACTGTTTTAGCATAGGATGAGAAAAGATGGGAGGCTCTGTGTTGTAATGAGCCTAGATGGCAGAGGCATGGATTTTTATTGATGAAAAAGATAGGCCCTTGTCAAGCATCTCAGTCAAGTATTGTAAAAATCTGAGGAATATTTGGCTTTGCTGTGTCCGTTCCTTGTGCTTGGTTCCAAGCACAGAATCTCTTCCATTTATCAGCATAATATTTTCTAGTACTAGGCCTTCTGGCTTCCAAAATGATATCCGTCATGCTGCCAGGTTCAGAGTTTGGAGCTGACTGTGCAGAATTGGATTGCTCTGCTGAGACAGTAGATGAGGTATTTGAGGCAAGTACCAAGGAGGGTGTGAAGATATATTCCTTAGAATTGGGTATCAGTGCTGCTGAGGCCAGTCCGGGGCAATTAGGATCATTTTTGTTTTTTCCCGTCTGACCTTTAGTAAGACCTTGGGGAGAAGAAGCAGAGGAGGAAAGGCGTAGACTGATAGGTTTTTCCAACTGAAGGATAGGGCATCCACTTTCCATACTTGTCTGTGATAAGTCCTTGTGCAGAATTTGTCCAGTCGGTAATTTTGGGGAGAGGCAAATAGATCTATGTCTGGACTCCCCCATTTCTCTGTTATCATGCTGAAGACTTGTGGGTCCAGTTTCCACTCATGAGGGTCCATAAGATTTCAGCTTAGATGGTCTGCCAGATTTTGTTTTCCTGGCAGGAACTGAGCTTGAAGATGTACTTGGTAAGTCAGGGCTGTGTCCCACAATGCCATGGCTAGTCTGCAAAAGGGGTAGGAATGTGTACCCCCCCCCTGCTTGTTTATGTACCACATAACCGTGGTGTCAGTCTATCAATAGCAGTCCTGGATGAAGTAAATCCTTGAAGGCTGTCAGGGTATTCTGAACAGCCAACATCTCCTTCTGGTTGATATGCAGATGCATTTGTTTTGGGCTCCATATGCCTTGATTGCATCTCCCCGCCAGGTGGGCTCCCCAAGCATAGTCTGATGAGTCTGTAGTTAGGGTTTGGGTGGCAGGGGGTAGAGTGAATGACCGTCCCATTTTCTGGTGACATGTCTCTGCCCACCAAAGAAACTCCTGTTGTAGGCAGGGAATGAGAGGGATCATCGTTTCCAGACAGTGACAATGTTGACTCCATAAACTTTAGATACCACTGTAGTTTCCTCATATGCAGTGTTGCATATGGAATTAGTAGAATGCAGAATGCCATGAACTCCAAAGCCTGCAGAATTTGTCTTGCAGATAACTGGGTTTTTGTTGCCATCTGTTTGAAGTAAATAGTCAGTTGCCTTTGTCTGGCATAAGGTAAGCCATCTGGGCAGTTGTATTCAAGCTTGCACCCAGGAATGTAATTTTTTTGAGAGGGTACCAGTTGAGATTTCTTTTCGTTTATTGTGTACCCTAGGCATGTTAGAAGCCTTTTTACAAATGCCAGATGTTGAAGAAGAATGTCCTTGTTTTCTGCTTGAATGAGAAAGTCGTCCAAGTAAGGATAGATTTGTATGCTTGTCTGCAAAATGCAATTACTGGTGCCAGGCACTTTGTAAAGACCCTGGGCGCAGTAGATAAGCCAAAGGGCAGTGTAGAGAATTGATAATGCATGAAACCAGCCTTGAAACTGAGGTATCTTCTGCACGATTCCCTTATTGGGATATGCAGGTATGCCTCTTAAGTCTAGAGTCACTAACCAAGCATTCTTGCCTAGCATGGGCAGAAGCTGTTATAAAGTCAGCATTTCAAATTTTGGGATGTCCAAGAATGTGTTCAAAATCGATAAATCCAATATTGGATGCCAGGCATGGTCTTTTCTGGATACCAGGAACAGTCTTGAATAAAACCCTTGCCCGTTTTCCTGTTCTGGAACTGGTTGAATAGCCCCTATATCCATGAGGGACGTAATTTGTTTGTGCCTCTGCCCATTGATTTTGTGGCAGATCTGGCCAACCGTTTGGAACTGGCAAGGTATGGAAATGAAATCTGTACCCCTGGGATACTATGTTTAATACTCACTTGTCCTGTGTTATTAACTGCCAATTTTGAGCATGAAGTGCTAATTTCCCTCCAAGGGGTCTGCCAAAAGATAAGTGCTTGATGATGGCAGAGGGAAGTCATTGAGACTGCTTGGATTGTGCTTTGTTTCCTCCAGATTTGGAGGTAGAGGCACCCCATTGCTTTGACCTGTAAGAACCCTGTGATTGGTATCTTAGAGCCTTTTGAGTGCATGGATTTGCCTTGTGAGGCTCTGTTGGACACAGGAAAGGACCAATTTTTTGTAGGTCAGTGTCTACTGAATCTGGGTGGCTGCACTTTAGCAGTTTGCATAGATTTAGCTTTGTCTTCCATTTTCTTTAAAACCTCTTCTGCCTTATTACCAAATATCATGCTGTAAAGGTGCATCCAACAATTTAGCTTTAACATGATCAGGCAGATTCTGCTCCTTGAGCCAGGCATGCCTTCTCATCACAGATCCAGTAACTGCGGCCCTGCAAGAGGCCTCCAAGGAATCAAAACCACATTGCAAAGTATACTTTCTAACCTGTTCTGCTGCATGCAATAATTCCTGTAATTCTTTTTTTTCCCCCCACACATTCAGAAATAGACATCATTTTCTGTTTCAATAATCCCATAACATGCTGTTGATATTTAAGCATATGAAACTGGCAGTTTAAGGCCCTAACTGCCAAGGTTGCAGACGTATAAACCTTCTTTCCCCATCTATCCAGCGCCCTGGAATCTCTATCAGAGGGGGGTAGGATTCTTGGCTGAAGAGGCCTTTACACCTATGGGACCCTGTGAAATAGATTCAGGGGGATTTTTGAATAAAAATTTGTGGGAGTCAGGAACCCTGTAATACCTGTCTGGCTTACTAGGAGCCGGAGGCAGGGAATCAGGAGCCATGCTAGATTCCAAAAACACATCTACAATGTCGAATGCCTATGCTGAGGAAGGAGGAGGAAATCCCAAAGCCTCTCTTTTGATTCCGAGAAATCCTGACTCTCCCAATGAAAATGTTCCCTTAAAGTATGCAAGGTTTCTCCAAAAGAATAATCTTCAGGAGATGCAGATGGGATGGATTCTTCTGCATCTGAATACTCATAGGGGGGTACAGAAAATTCCTGATCAGAAGAAATAGAAACTTGATCTGAAGATTCATAATCAGCGTCTTGCCTAGGCCTCTTATCAGGAGGGTGTTGGGAACCCCTGATCAAGGTAATTAAGTCCTCAGCCATTTTGATCACCTGTTTTTTAGGCACAGAGGCCTGAGCATGCTCATAAGTCGGTATTTTAGCCTTAGAAGTTGTTTTAGTCTGTTTTTGAAGCTGGCGTTGGTTTTATATAGAAATGCTGAGGCCTGAAAACACCCTCAGAAGCCGGTGCCTGCTCAGCGGATCTGGACCCATCTGAGGGAGAGAGATCCTCTGGTACAGTACTCTGAGAATCTCGTGGCATAGCAGACTCTGCATGGGTCTCGGTAGAGGCCTGCGACTCAAAAGTAGCGGGTATCAGGGGCTGCGAAAGCACCTCACCGAGTACCGGTGACTGGCTTAGGAGAAGCTTGGTCTCTTTTGAACCTCAACGGTCTGTCTGTCCTTTACTTTGCGTTTTTTGTGAACTCTGGTAGTCTATCAGACGACATTTCAGGGTAATTAAATCCGTTTCCAAAATATTTTGAAGCAAAGACATACAGACGCTTAATAGTGCGTTGGTTAAATCTAGCACAAAACTGACAGCAAGACACATTATGAGCTGGGCCTAGGCAAGGAATACAGTACAAATGAAAATCCTTATGAGGTATTTGCTTCCCACAAGTAATGCAATTAACTTTTACTGACATCTGTAAGAAGCAAGAAAACGTTTCCCCAACAGGGTACTTAGCTTTAGTTGAAGACTTCGGTTCTGAAACTCGAATGCGAAAATCAGGAGTCGGCCGACCGGCACTTGCTTCTGGTTCAGGCACCGCGCTGCAAGAAAGACTAAAGAAAATGGCGTCGGCTGCATGTTTTATACCCCTGACGTCATAGAAGAGGAGACAGCAAATGACACAGGACCCAAGACTTTGATATTCAGGCTGACTGAGGGCAACCTGCCAGCAGATTACCCCAAATGTAATGACTGCAACAGTGAAACACAAAGAACATCCACACCACATATTCATTGGTTGGCAAATACTAATTGGCTTGTAGGGGTGTGGGTAGAGCGAATTCCTGTAGCTTGTGTACAGTGATCACTGAAGGTGTTTTGTACTCTAAAAATCAGCCATGCAGTGAATACTCAGAGTTCAGATCACAATTGTTTTATTTCTTTTGTTAGGTTAGTCAGTCAGGGACAGCAGACAGCATGTCAGCAGAGGAGTACGGAAAGCTGACAAGGAGCCAGGTGGCTGAGATGTGCCAAGCTAGGGGAATGGGGCATGGAAACCTGACTAAGGCAGTCAGGTAGACATGATTGCAGCTTTGGTCACAGCTTCATTAGAAAACAGCAACCAGAAGGATAATCAGACTGGCAGTGGAGATGCACTACCCTCAGAGAATGGACAGCTCAACCTTTCTGCAGAGGACTTAAAAATCCATCTGAAGCTAGAGACTAGAGTTGGAGGCCAGGCATTTGGAAACGGAAGCAGCTGAGAGACAGATGTCTGCAGGCTGAGTAGAATGAGAAACTGCTACACCTGGAAGCTGAGGAAAAGCAGAGGCAGCATGAGAAGGAGATGCTGACCCTTTGCCAGTCATGGAGGTAATGGGGAAGGGGGTAACTGGACCCCAGAAGCACAAAGGTCAGTAAATTTCTTCCTCAGTTTAAAAAGGGGGATAATTTTGATAGTTTCATTCATATGTTTGAGAGGGTATGTAACAGTATGATGTTGACGAAAGCCTCTGGGTATGGTTTCTGACCCCCTTACTCCATGGTAAAGCTGTAACGGTGCTGTCTAAACTTGTTGATTGTGAATATTTTGATTATACTGCTGTTAAAAATCACTTGCTAGAATGTTTTAAGCCAACACCTGAAATGTATAGGAAAAAGTTTTGTGAGCATAGATGCAAAGCAGATGAAAGTGTTTGCGAATATGCTGAACTGAGCACTTATTTTCATAGGTGGGTGACTGGATGTCAGGTAACCACTTTTGAAGGGCTGGCAGACCTTTTGGTGAGGGAACAAGCCCTTATCACTTTGTCTATCAGCTAATCAGATACTCATGTCCTCAGGCAATGTGCTACTTCAGATGGGTTGGGGAAGAAGGAAGACCTATACCTAGTAAAGCAGGGCATCCCTGCACAGGAAAGGGACCCCCAGTACTGCTCATGGGTCTAAAGGAGCCCATTGTGGGCAGCACAGACTGCCCCAACAGAATCGGCCAGTAACAGGGGAAGCCACTAGTCCAGGTACATGTCCAGGACCTAGGGATAAAATGTTTTGAATGCAACCAGTGGGGCCATGTGTCATACAGATGTTCATGGAGGCAAGGTGGGAAACAAAAGGTGAGAGAGCCAGTAAGTGGGAAAGACAAAATGCCAACAGTAGTTTGTCTTGAAACAACAGGAGTACTGAACTACCATTCTGCAGATGTCCTAGTAGGGAAGGATGAGGCAGTACTGTGTGTTAATGCAATTACATGCAGTCAGGCTTCAAGACAACCATGTGGCTCTGGTAGCCTGGGGGAGACCCAGACAGACTGCATACTTGCAGCCAGGACTGGTGAAGTGGTTACTTCAGGAAGGGAGATGCTCTGTAGCAGCGAGACTGATGGTGAGCCACAGTTACTTGTGGGTACTGATATTCCCTTGGACAACGTGACTGCAAAGGTAGAGGGCGAGTAGTAGTACCCAGGCTGACAAGTGAGGCACCACTGTCAGATGATGCCAGACTTCCTGTGGAAGGGGAGCTGGGAAGGGTTACAAAGAGTTGAGACCATCTCAGCTCTCAGACCCTACACTGCAAGGCCTGAGCCAGGTAGCTAGTAAAGGCACCCGATTCTCAAGGGAAGGGGGATTCTGTATACTGGGACAAAGGTTTACTGTAGAGAGTGGACCCCTGAGGGAGGGCTAGAAGGTGAGAGGGTACAGCAGTTGGTATTGCCTAGAGCCTACTGCCTGGCACTTCTATCTATAGCCCATGATATTCCCTTTGCAGGTCATATGGGCATAAAATGTATAAAGAGATGTATTATGCAGAACTTCTATTGGCCTGGAATTTCCATAGATGTAACAAGGTACTGCAGGACCTGTGAGCAGTGCCAAAAGATAGGCAATTCAGGAGACAAGGTGAGAGCTCCTTTGATGCCTTTGCCTGCAATTGCAGAGCCATTTCAGAGGGTAGCTATGGATACTGTGGGGCCTCTAAGTACCCCAAATTCCACAGGGAAAAAGTATATCTTAGTGGTAGTAGATTATGCAACAAGATACCCTGAGGCACTGACTTTGTCCTCCACGGAGGCAAAAAAGGTGGCAAATGCTTTGTTAGAGAAATTCAGCAGGGTAGGTTTCCTAAAAGAAATACTGACTGACAGAGGTGCCAATTTCATGTCAGACCTGCTGGCTTGTCTGTGGAAGTCCTGTGGGTTGAACCACCTGAAGACCACCCCTACCATCCCCAGACTAATTGAGGTTAAACTCTACAAGCAAGTCCATGCTACGTGCACTTGCAGACCAGTTTAAGAGGGAGTGGGACAAATATTTGCCCCATCTGTTTGCTTACAGAGAGGTTCCCCAGGAATCCACAGGTTTTTCACCCTTAGATTTGCTGTATTGGCATAGGGTGAGGGGACCTCTAGATTTAATATGAGATGAGTGGGGAGGAGTGTGTGAATCTCACAGGGAGTCTGTTGTGGCGTACGTCTTAAACCTCAGGACAAGGCTCAGGGAACTCATGGGCTTGGCCCAAGAGAACCTGGCAGAAGCCCAAAAGAAAAAGATGTGGTATGACAGGAATGCTCAAGCTAGAGAGTATACTGTGGGGCAGCAAGTAATGGTTCTTATTCCTGTCAAACATAAGCTGCAAGCAGCTTGGGAAGGACCCTACAAGGTGGTAAAAAAGGTAAGTGATGTTAGCTACATGGTGGAACTGCTAGGCAGAAAGCAGGGACACAAACTGTACCATGTTAACATGATGAAACCTTACCATGACAGGGAGACCCTTGTGCTGAGCATTTGCAGTAGATAGCAGGAGGAATCTGAGGGAGACCTGGTGACTGATCTCAGTAAGGCTCGGACTGACCTCAGTGGAATGGGGTAGTAATGTCCTAACAGCAATCTCCTACCCAAGTTCAAGAAATCCGAGCAGTGTTACAGGAGTTTGGGGACATGTTCATTTGGAAACCAGGGTGCACCCACCTGGTGAAGCACCAGGTGGATACAGGACCCCAAAGGCCTATTAGGTAGGCCCCTTATAGGGTGTCTGAGACAGAGTCAAACATACTCAGAGGGAGGAGATACAGGAGATGTTGGAACTAGGGGTGATTCAAGAGTCCAACAGTCTCTGGGCCGCCCCAGTGGTGCTGGTACCAAAGAAGGATGCCAGCACCAGGTTCTGTGTGGACTATAGGAAATTAAAGTCAGATGCTTACACTATGCCTAGGATAGATGAGGCCCTAGAGAAGCTGGGTGGGGTTAAGTATCTTTCAACCATTGATTTTACCAAGGGTTACTGACCGGTGCCCTTGACTCCCAGTGCTAAAGAAAAGTCAGCATTTGTGACTCCTTTTGGCTTGTATGAGTACACAAATATGCTCTTTGTGATGAAACATGCCCCAGTGGCTTTCCAGAGGCTGGCAGACCATATCCTAGCAGGAGGGGTTGCCCTTGCTTACCTAGATGAAATTGCCATCTACAGCCATTCCTGGCAACAGCACCTTGAACATGTCAGGGAGGTGCTGGGCACACTAGAAAGAGCGTGGTTGACCATTAAGCCCAGCAAATGTCAGGTGAGTATGGCAGATGTCTCCTACCTGGGACAGAGTGGGGAGTGGTAAGATCAGGCTAGAGCCTGCCAAAGTAGAAGCCATTCAGTCATGGCCTGCACCTGTTACCAAAAAGCATGTGAGGGCATTCTTAGGGACAGCAAGGTACTACAGAAAGTTCGTCCCCAGCTATAGTACCATAGCTGCTCCCCTCACAGACCTGACAAGTAAGAACAGGCCAGATAAAGTAGCGTGGACCCCAGCATGTGAGCAGGCATTCTAGAAGCTTAAAGAAGCTTTGGGAGGGTCTCCTGTGTTAGCCAGTCCAGATTACAGCAAAGAATGTGTGGTGGATGCTTCGAACCATGGGGCGGGGGGATGCACTTAGCCAGATTTCTTCAGAGGGAGAAGAGCACCCAGTGGTTTACCTCCGTTGTAAGCTCCAACCCAGGGAAGAATGGTATGCAGCTGTAGAAAAGGAATGTCTAGCCATAGTGTGGGCACTGCAGAAACTTCAGCCTTATCTGTATGGAAGAAAATTCACTGTAGTAACAGATCACAACCCACAACATGGTTACACAGAGCCAGACAGCAAGATGCCAAGTTACTAAAATAGACCCTATGGTTGCAAGCATACATGTCAGTGCAGCACTGCACTGGGATTAGCAATGCCAATGCAGGTGGGCTCTCAAGACAGGGAATGGGGTATGGTATACTCAGCTAGACCTAACCCTCTCAAGCAATGTTTCTAAAGGGTCACTTGAAAAACTTGCTTGATTTCTCCAGGGGGGGGAATAATTCTGTCATTTGTAAATACTAATGTAAGCCACGGGCTTGTTCTCTTAAATGTGAAAAGACTGCATTGGATATTGAACTGCAAAAATGTAACAGTGCACTCTGCTATGAGAAAGCCAAGTCAAGCATTTTATGACTGTCATTGATTTCAAAATTTGGAGCCGATGTGTCAAGACGGAGGCATCCTGCCTATTGTTTTAAGACCAGAGTTGATGGCTAGAAATGTCCTTTATTGCTCTGGTTTCTGACCAGGTGTAAAGAATGCAAATGCAGTTTCTGTTAGCCTGAGAACACCAGAGAAGTGTTAAGAATGAGGTCATGTGAAGCAGTTCTGTTATCAATTTAAAGAGAGAGAATCAGAGAGCTCAGAGCATTTTTGTCAAGAACATCCAACATCACCAGCACTGCCTGCTTCTATGTGTAAGTTGTTTAGAACTGTGTTCTCTTAAGAAATAACTAGGAATTAGGAAGATTAGAATTAGGAAGATTAGACTAAGTGTTTATCTGTGATGTCAGAATATTTCTCTGTGATCTCTGAACTCTTGAATGGCACTGTGTAGTAAGAAGTATTGTTTTGTGTTTATATTTATTATTAAATATTTTTAAACATTTCAACTGTTGCTGTTTTATGTAGAGTTAATTTAAGCACTACAGTACATTGCATGTACCAAGTCACTAATAAGCCTTGACTGTTCAGTCACACTTACCATTTGGATAATGATATTGCATGGTAATAACTGGACACCCTTACAGAAGGGCCTTTGAGTAGCTGATATTAGTAGGTGGTGGAAGCTGGTACTACCTTTTAACTGGGGTAGAAAAGGGGCACAGCTGGAGAACCTGTGCCAGCCTTTCCCGGGAGTGTCTGTGTGGTTGTATACAACTCTCATCTCAAAGTGTGTGTGTCAGCTACTTGGGTAGGGACATGAAGCACTGGTTGGACAGAGGGTGCTGGTGGTTTTAGCTTGCCCACTATGCTGAGATCTGGACCCTATAGCTGTGCCAGTGGGAAGTCTTATTGGGAAAAAGGAGAACCCAGCCCCAGACTGACTGTGATCTCTGTGTGCTGTATTTTACTGTGTGTGTATTTATTATCCTTTCCCGAATGTGGACACCCCTCACTGGTGTTAGTGGTGAGGATAAAGGCTCCTTGATTGCTGGGCCAGTGCACAGGTGTCACACAAATAAAACCAAAGAGTTGTCTATGCACATCCAAAGTGTGTAAGATCCTCTCACAGGAGGACTGAGGAGAAGGAAAGAAAGTGGGCAACTGAACAGATTAAGAGACAACTCAATGCACCATCTTGGGCATAAAAGAAGGGTTTTGTATTCAAAGAAACCCTATCCTTATGAAAAACAAGTTGGAGAAATCATCAAGGCCTGAAACTCAGAAACCCTCCAAGCAGACGTTACTAGAACAGTTTTCCAGGTACAAACCTAAACCAAAAACATAACACAATTATGACGCAATATATTTATAAATATATTTTTGAGACTCCTGGACCCTGTAAAACTAGTCAGGCTTTCTGGGTGCAGGAGGGAGAGAGTCAGGATTTAAGAAAGCATCCTGAGAGACATCTTTCACTACTTCCGGGACAGGGGGGATTGCTACAGGTTTGTGCTCAGGGAGTTCAAGAATTCGCTTACTCTTTTTGGCCTGTGGGTATTCTACTTCCCACTGGAAATATTGTCTCATTGCCTTCAGGCGGCTAGGCACAGGGCAGAATGTCCTTTGAATCAGATTCTTCATAAGAGGTGTAAGTGGGGCCTTCCTCAGATGCAGAGTCCTCCAAATCAGTCTCTTCTTCGGAATGCAGTGGGTCTGGGAGGAATTCAGGGTGGGTGTCTTCCCTGGTGTGATATTCCCTGAAGCCTGCCTGTACCTTACGTTAATGAGGTCTTCAGCCAATTTAATCAAATCCTGTTGGTGTCCCTGAAACTGGGAGCCCATAGGCCTGGGTGAGGACCCTGCCACAATGCCTTTCTTTAGTGTGGGTTTGGTCTTGGGTCTAGGAGCATCCAATGCCCTGGCGCCTGACTCTTTAGTTTGCAAATGCACCTGAATGGCCCTAGGCTGAGAAGAGTCTCTAGTTAGCAGGAGGCTAAGACTACTGTAACAGTGATGAATACAATGAACATCTGTGGAAATGCATTACACAGCCAAATGAGTTTACATGGTCTTCCAAGTGTCAGCAAATTGAGGCCTCTTGAATATGAATCTAGTACCTCCCTTGCTAGTTCCCTCCTGAACCTAGTAATGCATGAAATACAATTCAAAGCTCTGAGGGGAAAAAGTTCCTGAAGCATGAACACACTTCCTGAAATGCTCCACCACTTGAACTCCCCATTAGGTGGATGTACTGTGTAGCTCTCCTCCAACAGCTCTTTTTTAGTGGCTGCTATAATCAAAATTAAAATCAACAACTAATCCTTTACTCCAATGAGAATGATCCCTGGGAGCGAAGAGCACATTTTCTGGCTTGAGAAGCAGTGAATTCATGTCAGGATCCAGCCAAGCCCTCAGCAAGAACACATCAATGAGGCAATCAGGAGGTGGGACCACCCAGAAAGTAGATTGGCCATCTCTGAAAACCACAAAGAACACTTCCTCATCTGTGGATGAGGTACTGGTGGGCCATTTCCTCCCTTTGTCTCAATAACTCCATTAATTCATGAAAAGTGGTACCTTCAGGAAGGTTCAAAGTGACCACTCTCCATCGAGAGCTGTGTCCTCAGTGACATAAGGACAGTCCAATTGCCTCCTTTTGCACTTGTACTTTCTGTGGTCTTCAGGTAGGGATGGAGTTGAAGAGTCGGATACATCTCTGGTCCCTTGAGGAAGGGAAAAACCAAGCTATCCTAGGGAAGAATGACGAGTGTTGATACCTACAGATACATGGGAAGCCTAGGAGAGGGGGGGACCTATGTATTAGAAATGTACCCTTTTCATGTAAATCAATGGGTTAAGATTATCTCAAAGCTTCAAAAGTCAACCTTGGAATAGAAGGCTGTGAGGAAGACACTGAGATCTGAACCAAAGACTAAAATAGAAGGATCAGAATAATATTTCCCCAAATAATCTTGCCACATATAT
This sequence comes from Protopterus annectens, assembly GCF_019279795.1. Classification (NCBI taxonomy): domain Eukaryota; kingdom Metazoa; phylum Chordata; order Ceratodontiformes; family Protopteridae; genus Protopterus; species Protopterus annectens. The sequence goes on from NC_056735.1 coordinate 1,423,687,064, forward strand.
GCTGATAAGACCTGCATGGAAGTGTCAAAGGCAGAGGCAACAGAGGACAAGTATGGACCTGAACATGTCAAATTAGACTGTGATCTTGGGTGGCCTGCACAGACCCACTCAGCTCTGAAGTCAAATGTATTGCAGAACTTTCAATGAAAACCTTGGTGCTGTCACTGCCTACAGAGGAACGACAGGCAGATCACTGGCTCATTGTTTGGAACCAGGGAAGTAGTAGTAGTAGATGACGCAGTCCTGTCAGCCCCTGGAGTGGAGGGAGAGGTAATTACTCCCATATCTTACCTAAACCTTCATAAAGGCTCTCATCACCCTTTCCCAAATCTAGGTTAGCTAACCTCCTGGAAAATCTAAGGATATTGCAGAACATGGCCTACAATTCACAAATCTGGAAATCTCCCTTTCTTAAGGCTGTGAATCTAGAGAAGAAAGTCTGCTAAGGGAACGATCCAGGTTAACAATGGTCTCAGAGTCACTAGGGATGGGAAATGGAGGCTGTGGGTCAGTAGGCTCTGAAAAGGTCAGGGACCAGGAAGAAAAGTCCAGGGGACTTGGCAATTTTAGGTGCTAGGATATATAATGTTAGAGTCTGCAAGCTTTTCTCACTTTTCAACTCCTACCTATGCTATATCTCCATATCTAGCCTTTTCTTTACATCTAGTCTGTTTTTTGTGTTTCTCTTTCTTTACCAGTAGGCTTTGAATATATACTTCTCGGCGCCTTTAGGTTGCCAAGTGGTCAAAGCTGAAGTAGATGAGCCAGCCACATTTCCCATTAAACTGGGGGAAGGCCTCTTAAAATTAACTTGTGCTTCCAATCAAGGACCCACTGGTTGAAATAACAAAATATCTCTCTGGAGGCATCCAAGTGCTCAGGACCAAGGCTAATTATACAATGAAGAAGGTTCTGAAGTTGAATTTTCTGCCCACGTTAGGCACTTATTAACATGGATAAGGCAGGTTTTAACAGGCATGATGTATGAATTCAATACAGTACAGAATTGAGAAAACAGGCTTAGGTAGGCCTTGGTATGGAGAGAGAGAATTTGTGGACAATTTAAACTGTTCTCTGTCCAGAGTTTTGATTTTAGTTGCTTACACTACCATTACCACCTTAGAATCCTGTGCGGATGGACTCTTTTAGGAAAACTCTACCTATAACTATCCCTTAGCCACTTGCTTTGAAGATGCTATTATGCATATGCAGAGTTAACATCCACAATGTAGTTGACAGTTTATCTAAACTGGTCACAAATGGAAATGTGACTAGAGGGCCAAGGCAGATCCTGTATGTGCCTCAGGGAAAAGTAGAAGAAAAATAACATCAGGACTGGAGAAAGGTATTATCCCTTCAGTTGAACAGGGAGTCCACAGACTGTTTGGCTAAAGTACTGCCAATCTCTCATGTGAAATAAAGGTTCGTAACAGCCTCCTTGCACCTCCCAGAGGTCAGGTAATTAGATTGCTAAAGACTCTCTGGCTGACCTCACCCAGGAAGAAGAAACCACCAGGAAGCCACCAGGGGGCTATGAAGATAAGCCAGTCTTAAGGTCTGGACCGCTTATTACTTATCTTGGGCTCATATGCCTTATATCAGCTTAAGACTTCTGATCTTCTAAACATCTCTTTGAATACTTACATTGGGTTTGCCTGACTCATAACAGTAGGATGTTCAGAAAATTCTGTTTCCTGTGAACATCTTCAAACTCATCACTGTCAGGTAACACACTTGTAAGAAACATCTTAAGCTTTTAAAGATGGTAGCAAATAGTGTTGCTAAACTGCAGGCAGAGATAGCAACTACAGAACATCCTGAAATAATTTAAATTAGAAAAGACAAAGCCAGTTTTGATACCCAATGGTCAGACATCTAAGATCACCTCTGAAAACAGACTAACCCCCCCCCCCCCAAGTCAACAAAAGAAAATAAGTATATAAATAAATAAATGCAGACATCTTACACCACCACGAGAAGATCCAGGCAGTGCAAACAATGAGAAATACAGGTAGCTACACAAGTAATCACCCCCTTATGTCAACATGCAGACCTAGACAATGAGAAAGCTTCCCACTAAAATGTGCAGTGGGGATACCTTCACTGATCTACCAATTTTAGGAAACCATTAAGAATTAAAATTTCTGGTTACATCACAATGATCTCTGTCACTACAGGACAAACAGTTTTGATAGCTGCCCTGACATCTGCAGTAGCTCATAACGCATAGATGAGAAATAGCAACCACCTTTAATTTTTAGTAAAAAAAATAAAATATGCCATTCTTGGAAACTGGATATACTACATTAGTGGCACTCAGAGCAGACTGGTTTTCCTTAAAGCATCATGCAATGTAGCACTGCAAAAGCTAAGTTTTTAGCTGACCTGTGAATGCCACATAAAGAATACTATCTAAAAATAATTTACCACTAGTTCTGAACTTTTAGTTATGTACTTACCATAACTTCAGATGTATGGGATCCATCTCGCCTACATTCTGTACTGATGGGTTCGGAGCCGATCCTAGAACGAAGTCTCTTATTGGCTGAGCTATCCCACATCCCAGGATGCACCACCACTGCTTCCCCAGATCTTGTTTGTCCGCACACATGCACACACACAGACTGTTGATATAATATTGCCAGGCGTTTCAAGAGTGGAAACAATTGAACTCGGACCGTCCGGTCTCTTCTGATCTCCAAGGCAGGGGGAAGGAGGGTGGGTTATTAGGAATGTAGGCGAGATGGATCCCATACATCTGAAGTTATGGTAAGTACATAACTAAAAGATGTAATGTGATCCTATCTCGCCTACATTCTGTACTGATGGGACATCGTCCCTAGCACCGGATTCCTGGGTGGCTCACTGGAAAACACTCCTGAGAACTGTGGAACCGAAGGAAGCTCGACCCCGAGATGCCACGTCCAATTTGTAATGAGAAATAAAGGTGTGAGGAGAAGACCATGTAGCCGCCGCACAAATGTCACCAATAGCAAGCTTGGAATGAAAGGCTGCCGAAGTAGCCATAGCCCTGGTAGAATGAGCTTTCACCGTAGCTATAAGCTCTTTGTTACAAATGAAGTAAGTATGACTGATACAGTCTCTGACCCACTTGGCAATACTGACTTTCGTGACGGCTTTGCCCAATTTATTATCCGAAAAGGACACAAACAATTGATATGCTTTTCGTGTTTGGTGCGTCCTATCCAAATAGAAGCGTAATTGCCTGTGGACATCTAAGGTGTGAAAGATATACTCCGCTCTGTTTGAATACTTCGGAAAGAAAACTGGAAGTTCCAGTGATTGCTGCAGACAAAAAGTAGAACAAACCTTAGGAACAAAGGATGGGTTCGGTCTGAGGGATACTCTATCCTTGTGAAAAACCAGATATGGTGGTATGATACATAGGGCTTGAAGTTCTGAAACTCGCCTGGCTGATGTAATTGCAACTAATAAAGCAGTCTTCCAAGAAATAAATTTTAAGTCACAAGTTGCTGCCGGTTCAAAGGGGGAAGAGGTTAAAGCACCTAACACCACATTAAGGTCCCACGGTGGAGCGGGATGAGATATCGGGGGCTGTAGCAGCCCAGCACCTTTCATGAAGGCTTTACACAACTTGTTGCTCAAAGGTGGTTCTATGCTCTCATGAAAATTGGAAATAGCCGCCAATTGAACTTTGATGGTTGAGACCGAACAACCTTGGTTGAACAGAGAAGCTAAAAACCTCAGAACCTCTGACACCGGGGCTGTCATGGGGTCTAAGCCCCGGAGTTGGGCCCAAATAGCAAATCTCTTCCATTTGCTGTTATACACTTTCTTAGTAGAAGTCTTGTGGGCCGAGGATAAGATATGTATGACTTCCAGGTCCAAAGCATGGTTCCTGACTATGGTCGGAAGAGGAGGAGCCAAGCTGTTAACTTCAACGAGTGGAGGGACTGATGTAGCTGTCCCGACTGACGGGTCAAGAGATCCGGAACTTGGTCCAGGAACCATGGACCGTCCAGTGCATATTTGCGAAGAAAGGGAAACCAGACTTGACGAGGCCAGTATGGGGCAACTAGAATCATTTTGCTCTCCAAGCGAATCGCCTTCTGGATCACCTTGGGAAGAAGGGGAACCGGAGGAAAGGCGTATAGCAGACCGGTGGGCCAAGCTTGGATTAGGGCGTCCTTGGGAATCTCCCCCGGAACTGGGATGAGAGAGAAGAACTGTTGGCATTTCGGGTTGAGGGGGGTTGCGAAAAGGTCGCAGCAAGGAGTTCCCCATCTCCTGAAAATCTGAGTTGCTACTCTGTCGTTCAGAGACCACTCGTGAGGGGAGAGAATAGTTCTGCTCAGCTTGTCGGCTATCACATTTGATTTCCCTGGAATGTGTGTTGCTACCAGAAAATGTTTGGTTGCAATCGCCCAATCCCATACCTTCATGGCCTCTCTGCAAAGAGGGTAGGATCTGGTCCCTCCTTGCTTGTTCAGGTACCAGACTACCGACATGTTGTCGGACTGGATGGCAATCGTGCCCTGGGGGAGGTAACTGTGTAGTGCTTGCAGCGATAGAAGCACCGCCCTCATTTCCAGTATGTTGATGTGGAGGAGACTCTCATCGGAGTGCCACTGGCCTTGGACTGACCTGCCCAGGTAATGTCCCCCCCACCCAGTCTGGGAGGCGTTCGTAGTCAGTGTGACCACTGGGGGTGATGGAACGAAGGGTCGCCCCTGATCCAGGTTGGAGGAAAGAAGCCACCAACGAAGGTCCTGTTTGCACGTCTCTGTGATCAGAATGTCGTGACTGACTGGGAAATCCTGATAAGACCACTTGGACTGACAGGAGCCACTGGAGAATCCTCATATGTAACCTTGCTAAGGGGACTAGGAGAACTGTGGCCGACATGGACCCTAACAGTTGAAGGACCATCCTCGCTGGGGCTCGACGTCTGAGGAGTAAAGCTCGAACTTGAGACTGTAGTGTTTCTATCCTCTCTGCAGGAAGATAGACTCGCATTTGCTTTGAGTCTCTCTCTGCTCCGATAAATCGAATGCGCTGAGATGGCAGCAACACGGACTTTGTCCAATTGAAGGTGATTCCTAGGGAGTTGCCTAGAGATATAGTGGCTGCTAGGTTCTGCAAGAGTAGACGCCTGGAGGTGGCAGGAGCCAGTCATCTAGGTATGGAAACACCTGGAATCCTAGACTTCAGGTGAGCAGTCACCACCGCCAAACATTTGGTGAACACCCTGGGGGCTGTGGTGAGACCAAAGGGCAGTGCATGGAACTGGAAATGACCGTCTCCCAGGCTGAAGCGCAAGTGTCTCCTGGACGCCTGATCTATCAGGATGTGATAATAGGCGTCCTTGAGATCTATGGAGCACATCCAAACACCTTTCTCCAGCAGCGGGAGAATGGATTGTAAGGTGACCATCCGGAACTTGGACTTTTTCACTGAACAATTTAGTTTGCGGAGATCCAAAATGGGCCTTAACAATAAACGCACAGAGAATGGTCGTCCGTAATGGACATTTTGTAACTGCATTTAGAGCATTTTTTGAACCCTGATGGTCTGTGCTCTTTTGACATGTTGATACACAAATCACTACCACAGATATAAACTTTAAATACACCAAAAGTTAAAAGAAATACGTAAACTGAGGACAAAGCCCCTCCAACTTAAATGGGAACACTTGACCCAAATCTAGACTAGCACAGAAAGACTCGCACTAAAACCTTCAACAACGCGCGAGGGCAAGGCCCCTCTAACTTAAACGGGATCCTTTCCCTCAAACTAAGATAATTTTACCACAAGAAAGCTCAAAACTCAGTCACACAACAACGAATAGCTGTTAAAACAGCTTTTGGGTAGATTAGAAAAAAAATTGACAGAAATTTTTGAAGTAATAAACACTTAGCTCAGCCAAGTCAGAGACCACGTCTTTGCTGTAGAAGCGGCAAACGAGATCTGGGGAAGCAGTGGTGGTGCATCCTGGGATGTGGGATAGCTCAGCCAATAAGAGACTTCGTTCTATAGTATAGCGTGCCGAGTCGGAGCCGAGGATCGGCTCCGAACCCATCAGTACAGAATGTAGGCGAGATAGGATCACATTACATCTTATGTTTCACATCATTCCACACCACCACAGTGGTTAAAGAAATTAGTACTTACTTATGATAATCTAGTAAACGTAAATAAATATTAAGCAAAATACAAACCACATAGGGTGATGGTTCAATACGTTCTCCAAACAGAACCTGACCAAGATTTTCAGATGGACGTTTTTTTCCACCGGCACTACAGAAGCCAAACCTGTGGAATATATACAGTTTCTTGTTAAATTTCCACAGCACAGCTTTCCACAGATATCAAAAATGCAAAGAACAGACATTTGTAAGTCTGCAAGCAAATTTAAATGAAAAAAGAAGTTATGTACTCACCATAGCGTTCCATCAGAGTAGTTGTACTTCATTTGTCTTCAACCTGTGGGATACGGATCCGTATCTGATCTGAGCTGGCAACTATTAGTAGCATCAGCTCTGAGCTCCAGACTCCTCCCCTTATCCATAATACACCTCCACTGCCTTCCATCCCCAGATCGAGTTTGCTAACTTATACAGATAACCCGACCTGATAATATACTTGTGACCTATACTGCAGCCCGTAGGCTGATCACGCGCCAAGGTCCGGGGAAAGGAGGGGGGACGGTTGAAGACAAATGAAGTACAACTACTAAGATGGAACGTTATGGCAAGTACATAACTTCTTTATCTGAAGTGGTTTACTTCATTTGGTCTTCAACCTGTGGGACAGAGTCCCCAGCTACTAATAATCCTGGGAGGCCCTCATGGAAGGATATTCCGGAGCACCGCAGAAGCTAAGGATGCTCTCCTTCTGGAAGTCAAATCCAATTTGTAATGAGAAATAAATGTATGAGATTAGGACCAAGTAGCTGCAGAGCAAACGTCATCCAAAGACACTCTAGACAAGAAAGCCACAGATGTAGCCATGGATCTAGTGGAATGAGCTTTTACCTGACCTGGAGGAGACATGCCTCTGTTCTTATAGACCTGCAGGATGCACAAAGAAATCCATCTAGCTACAGTGACCTTGGAAAAAGGTTTCCCCAAAAAGGGTTTATAGAAGGAGACGACGGATCAGATTTACGGAAACATTTTGTTCTGTGTAAATAAAATAGTCTATGAACATCCAACATGTGTAGTTGGTATTCCATCCTGTTCGTAAAATTGGGAAAGAACACAGGCAAATTTATCATCTGATATTGACTGGTGATGCCACCTTAGGAAGAAAGGATGTAGTGGTTCGAAGGGAAACTGTCTTTATGAAAAATCATGTACAGAAGTTTAATGGACAAGACCTGTAATTCTGAAACCCTTCTAGCAGAGGTAATAGCCACCAGAAAAGCTGTTTTCCACGATAAAAATTTTAGATCTGCAGTTGCGGCAGGCTCGAAAGGCGGAGCGACCAGAGCTTGGAGAACCATAGTAAGGTCCCACGGGGAAACAGGATCCTTAACCGAGGGGGGGGGGGTGTAGCAAAAAGGTGCCTTTGATAAAAGCTTTACACAATCTGGAAGATGCTAAGGATGCAGAATTCTCGCCCACATGAAAATGGGAAATGGCAGCCAACTGAACTTTGACAGCAGAAGAACTAGCCCCGTGCTGGAAAATATCAGCTAGAACATCAAGAATAGCAGAAACAGGAACGGTGAAAGGATCTAAACTCCTCTGAGAGGCCCAGAGAGAAAAACGTTCCCAATTGCTGCGATAAACCTTTCTGGTCGAAGACTTATGTGCAGCTACCAAAATAGATCTAACTGAGGAAGATAGTCTGGGAGTCCTAGCAATTAGGGGAACTGGAGCAGCCGAGCGGTGAGCTTCAGGCTGTCCAGACTCAGATGAGGCACCCCCGAAGGGTGTGAAATCAAATCCTGAATGGGATCTAGGATCCAAGGTGGAGCCAGAAGGTGGGAGCAAAGTAGGGAAAAACCATACCTGGCAAGGCCAGAATTGGGCAATGAGGATCACCTTGCTCCCCAAGCTTTCTGTAGAAACCTCAGAATGAGAGGTACTGGTGGGTAAGCATACAGAAGACCAGGAGGCCAAGCGTGGACTAGAGCATCTCTGGGGGAACTCCCCTGGCAGGGGGTTCAGAGCGAAAAACTCGCTACACTTCACATTGGAAGGAGATGCGAAGAGATCGCAGCAAGGCTGACCCCACTCGCTGAACATCTGTTCCGTTACTGACAGATTCAGAGACCACTCGTAAGGCATCAGAATGGTCCGACTTAAGCCTGTCCACTAGGATGTTGGACAGTCCTGGAATGTGCTCTGCGATGAGAAAGCGACCGGTGGAGATCATCCATTCCCACACTCTCATGGCCTTGCAACAAAGGGGTTAAGATCTGGTCCCTCCCAGTCTGTTGATATACCAGACTACTGACCGGTTGTCTGAATGAATGGCAATCGTCCCCAGAGGAAGAAAGGCATGAAGGGCCTGCAACAGTAGAAGGACCGTCCTCATCTCTAGGACACTGATATGTAAAGCTGGTCTTTATGGGGGACCACAGGCCTTGGACTGTCCTGCCCAAAAAATGCTCCCCCCACCCAAGTTGGGAGGCATTCGTGGTCATGGTGGTTTGGGCCAGGGGCTGGATCAAAGGGTCGTCCCTCCAAAATATCCAGAGAGCTCATCCACCATATGACGGACGACCAACACACTACTTAGGTAAATAGGGTAAGTCAATGGCAGTTCCAACAGGGATCATTGAACCGCTACAGTCCACTGAAGAATCTGCATGTGTAGCAGAGCACACGGAAGAGTTATGGTCACAGCCATCGAGCCTAGGGCCCTCAACACTAATCCTGCTGTTTGGAGATGAAAACGGTAGATCAGGGAGACATGCATCCTGGAGGTTTTGAACTCTCTCCGAGGTCAGGAATATTTTGCACTGAAGAGCATCTATCCTAGCACCAATGTAGTCTATCACCTGTAAAGGATCTAGGAGAGATTTGGACGTGTTGATTGTGATACCCAAACTCAGGGCAAGTGTAAAAAAATAATCCCTGGTTGGGAAAGTATATGCCTGGTGGGAGCAGTGAGGAGCCAATCGTCCAGGTACGGATAGACCTGAATCCCCTGAAGCCTCAGGTAAGCCGCTACAACCATCATCACTTTGGTAAACACCCTGGGGGCTGTGGTGAGACCAAAGGGTAGGGCTCAAAATTGATAATGATAGACTCCTAGCCAGAAGCAGAGGAACCCCCCCTGGAGCTCCTGTGCATTTTTATGTGATAGTAAGCAGCCTGGAGGTCTAACGAGCACATCCAGTCACTCTCGCACGTACGGAATGATGGACTGTAGCGTGACCATCCGGAACTTCACTTTGGCAACAGACAGGTTCAGGGTAGAGAGGTCCAGAATGGGCCTCAAGTCCCCCATTTTCTTTGGCACTAAAAAGAACCTGGAGTAGAAGCCTGATCCAGACTGATCTGGGGGGACAGTTTCGATGGCTCGTTTTACTAGCAGCTTGGAAATTTCCTGTGCTGCTGCCTCCCTTTGCGTGGGTGGAATGTCTGGGAGGTGTTTGGGAGATATACAGGAACCCACTAAGAGGATAGAATATCCTCTGGATACGATCTGAAGCACCCAACAGTCCATTGTTATGGACTCCCATGCCACTGGGTGCAAGGACAGTCGTCCCAAGATTGCCGCCAAAGTAGAGCAGTTTGGCAACCCCTCACGGTTGCTGCCTGGGTCTGTCCGAGAACAGTTCGAGACCTGAAGTTCTGCGGACCCCCTCTGCCTCTGGGCTGGCATCCATTCTGTCCCCCATCTGCCTCTGGGGAGAAGAGCCCAGAGTGTCCCGGGAATACTGATACTTCTGGAACCACATCTTCTTTTGCCCTCTCTAGTTCACAAAGGACCTTTGAGGGTTAGAGAAGCTGATTCCGATGGAAGACAGCATCTTCCCATCCTCCTCACTCTGGACTAGTGTCTCCTTTACGGTCTAACCAAAGAGAGAGTGTAGAGTCGTCATAAGGGGCATTGGCAAAAGATACCTTAAAGGGTTTGAAAAATTGGAACAAACTGAGCCAAGCATTACGCCTCATGGGCACGTCGGACCCAGCTGCCCTAGCCGCTCCTTCTGTAGCATGGGAGAGGAGTTACATGGACAAATTAGATACTGGTTTTAGAGTGGCCATTCTCACAGAGAATGAAGCCTTGTCCTCCTGCGACATGGACTTGGGGGGGGGGGGGGGGGGAGACTCCTCCAGCTCCTTTACCAGGTTGCCTTGGAGTCTAGTGACATCGGCCAAGTAATTTAGCGCCCTGATCGAAAAGGTAGCTGAAGCATACACCTGCTTCCCTACGCAGTCCATCATCCATGGCTCCCGGTCGGGGGGGGGGGGGGACCGAGGAACTCTCCAGAGCAAGTTCCTTCTTAGTGGCTGCTGGTACCACCATGGCATCCACAGGGGAGCCCCTATTCCAGGATGGCCTGTCAATGGGGCGGGGCTTACAATTTTATCGGGTCACTTGGGGACAGGCTCCAAGGTGTCCGGTTCCCTCCACGCCCACAAGGTGACCAAATCCACTAAAGAATCCATGGGAGGGGACACCCAGAAAGTAGATGGGCCTGTGCTGAAAGCCTCCAGGAACAGACTCCTCAGAAGAGGGCTTAGGGGCAGGCCAACCTCCCCACTGGTGCAGGATCTCCACGTCTCCAAAGGAGACATCCTCGGGAGGTGATCTTGGGGAATCCTCTCCATCAGAGGACACTGATTTAGAGGATGGCCTCGGGGGAGTCCAAGTGCCTCCTCTTGCACGTATGCTTGCGAGGTACAGCTCCAGTGAGGCTCTCCGGGGGGTGCTCGCAAGCCCTTTGTCCTCGGGGGAACCGTCTGGGGCTCTTCAAGCACAGGACTGTCCCCTCTGGTAAAACAATGGGGACCATAGACAGAGCAGAGGTGTGAGAGAGGAGTCTGAGGGGGTGGTCAGGGGTCTCGATCCAATGGAGAGGGCCCTTTCTACTACATCGAACACCGACGGAGAGCAGACCTCCTGGGAAGCTAATAAGGAGGCCGGTCTCCCTGGGTCTGCTGTGAGAATCAGAGCTGGGCCAAAGGTGGATGGAGCTCCAAGGGAGGGGACCTGCCCCGACAAAGTCGGAGCCGATGGAAAAGGTTCCACTACCTCAGATCCAACACCCAAGCTCAGGCTCCGACAGAGGCTCGGATCTGAGCTGGTCTGATCCGAAATGCTCCAGGCAGCTGTCGGCGTCAAGTACCATCTGTGCCGACCCCCTGACCAAGGCCAACCTCTGAACAGAGTACTCCTAAGTCAAAAGTCAGATCGGAGAAGGAGAAATGGGTTGAAAGAAAGGAAGCAAGCTCACCCCCTCCAGAGGGAGGGGGGCTGGCAAAACCCCCATCTGATTCTGTGTATGGATAAAGCACATCTTTATCCAGATCCATATCTGATGAGGAGTGGGTTGACTGATGAGGCCATGGACTCCGACCTGGCAGGTCGGGGAACCAAGGCCCAAGAGACTGGACGTGCCTCCTCCGGCTTCGGAGAGAACCTCTGAGATTGGAGCCAAGGGGAGTCATGGGTCCAGGGACCTCTTCCTCTTCTCCCTAGTCTTCGACTCTCTCCCTTTCTCTACCTCTCTTCTGCTCCGCTACCACAGGCTTAGAGGCAGGAGTTTGTCCCAGCCAGGGAGGGAGGAGAAGCCAGAGGAAGAGAGGAGGGAAGAGGCAGTCACAGCAGCCGCTGTGACTGAAGACGAGAAGAGAGTTGGATAGGAGGAAGAAGACCTTTGAGGGCCAACTTGGCCTTCCTATCCTTTAAAGCTCAAGGGTTGAACCCCGCACAAATATTGCAATCCACACTAAGGTGGGCCACACCCAAGCACAACACACACAGTGTGGCCATCTGCTGGAGACAGCTTATGGCCACACTCTGTGCAGCGCTTAAAGATAAGCTTTAGCCACACTAAAGGGAAAGAAAGCCTTAAGAAAAATGACAGGCAAATACATTCCTAAAATCATTCACACAAACCCACTCACCATGCTAGATTAACAAACACTGAGGGAGGGGCAACACAGAACAAACTACTCTTAAACTTTTTACCTAACACTAACACTCTATGCCAAAGCGATGGGAGGGGAGAAGAGGTACCTAAACTAATCTAACCTGATGAAAAAAAGTGAACTTTTTTTTACTTACAGAAAGTTGAACAACCCACTGCTACCTGGAGCTGTTGTCCAGTCCCATGGATGCTGTGTTTCTGGCTTTAGAGAGTGCAGCTTTTACCTGCGTAGTTGTGATTACAGGGACTCTGAATTCTTCCTGTACAGATATGGGCCCTTTAGGGGGTGAGAAGGGGGTACAGTTAGCACTGAACCGATCTGCCAGGATGTTGGCAATATCAGTTGGTCCTGTAATTTTCGTGCCTTTGTGCTGCAACTCAGAGCAGATCTGGGTGTTGCCAACTAGATTCTTGACATAGCTATAGAATGCTTTGTGGTTGTCCTTGGATTTAGTGGCGATTTTGTTTTCGTAGCTAGCTTTGGAGGATCTTATAAGGGATCTCAGCTTCTTACCGTGGCGGACCAGGGAGCTCCTCCACTCATGGGATTTTACTCTCTTTTGCAACAGTTTCTTCCTTCTGATGTACAGTTTGTTTATGGCAGGGGACCAGCAGATTAGCTTCCGTTTTTTGGAGGATAGCACGATCCATGCACTTGTGTAAGTGCTTATAGAGTGCATTTCAGTACGATTCAGCAGTTGTAACTGTATTGTCCATCTGCATGGGTGTCATGAAGTTCACCACTTCTGTCTTAAGAAGCATGAAGGTGGCTTTGGAGAAATTTTTTACTGTGGTTTTCTTAATGGGGGGTGGGGGCGGGATGTGGATAGCAAGGGTGATAAGCTTAAGGTCGGATCGGACCAACGAGGAGTTGACTTCAGGTGTAGAACACCGGTCACTCATGTTGGTAATGACTAGGTCTAGGACATTGTTGCACCTGGTGGGGGTGTGGATAAGCTGATCTAGGGCACTGGAGTTTATGAATTCCAGAAAGAGTTGAACTAAGGAGTTGGCACACAAGTAGCTTTCCCAGTTAATGGTGGGGAAGTTGAAGTTGCCCATTATTACAGTGTTTGGTTGTGAAAAAGAAGTTATGTACCTACCATAACATTCCATGTTAGTGGTCTTGATCTCGCCTTCCTTCTTGCTGGTTGGGATCGGAGCAGATCCTCTGCTCCGACTTGTTCATCTTCAACAGCTTGAGAGCTGTTTACTGGCTCGAGGCTACCCCTTATCCCATAATGCCTAGCAATAGCTACCCAGATCTCATTTGAAATAGCTAACTCCAGACATAACAAAAGAATAAACCAGTCAAAAAAATCAGTTGACTATACCTGCCATATTCTCTAAGTCAATAGAGAAACAAGAGAACACACAGCCAGGGAAACCGGAAAAACTCCTCTCAGTCCACTATGACAGGGGGACACAGGGTGGGACGCAAGAAGGAAGGCGAGATGAGGACAACTAACATGGAACGTAATGGTAGGTGCATAACTTCTTTATGTTAAGTTGTCTATCTCGCCTTCGTTCTTACTGGTTGGGACAGCTTCCCTAGCACCTAAAATCCTGGGTGGCTCAGTGGAACAGACTCTTCAGAACAGTGGAACCAAAGTCAGCTCTGCTCCTGGAGACCATATCCAACTTGTAATGAGAAATAAAGGTATGAGGGTTTGCCCACGTGGCAGCTGCACAGATGGAATCAATGGGCAACCTAGACTGGAAGGCTACAGAGATGGCCAAGGCCCTAGTAGAATGACCTTTCGGTTTAATGGGTAACTCTTTGTTCCTTAACCGATAAATGAAAGAAATATAGTGTGCGACAACCATCTGGACAAGGTTACCTTGGAAACTGGGAGACCTGGTTTGCCCAAGACATAAAGGAATAGTTGGTCTGACTTCCTTACTTTAGTTCTGTGCAGGTAAAAATGCAATTGCCTATGAACGTCCAATTGGTGCAGTTTGTACTCTGCCTTGTTGGTATGATTAGGGAAAAACACAGGAAGATCTACAGATTGGTTTAAAATTTTCTGAGCAGACTTTAGGGAGAAACGAAGGAGTAGACCTCAGAGCAACCCTGTCCTTATGAAAAACCAAGTATGGAGGACGAAGACATAGCGCCTGAAGTTCGGAAATGCGTCTGGCTGAAGTAATAGCTACAAGAAAGAGAGTCTCCCAAGATAGAAACTTGATAGAGCAGGACGCTGCTGGTTCAAAAGGGGGCAGAATTAAGGATGTTAGGACTAAATTAAGATCCCAAGGAGGGGGGGGTTCTCTCATTGGAGGCCTAAGAGTTGTCCCTCTCAAAAAAGCTTTACAGAGCTTACGAGACATAATGTTAGAGTTAGAAAAATCAATATGAAAGTTAGAAATGGACACCATTTGTACCCTGATCGTAGCAGAAGCAGACCCGGAGTGAAACAGTTGTGCTAGGAATTCCAGGATTTCGTGGACTGGGGCTGAAAAGGGATCCACATTCCTAGCCTTTGCCCAACAAGAAAAGCATAAGATTTCCTCATTGTAGACTTGTGAGAGGAGATGATAATGTCACAGACTGCTGGGGAAATGCTGGGAAGCCTGGCTAAGGTTGGAAGTGGAGCAACCAAGCTGTGAGCTGGAAAGTTTTGAGGGATTGATGCAACCCACCTGAATGATGAACCAGGTCATCTGGAATGGAGTCCAGGGTTGAAAGAGAAGGTAACGGTGCAGGAACGGGAACCATATCTGTCGAGACCAGTAGGGAGCAATGACTATCATTTTGCAACTCAACGATATTGCTTTCTGTATAAGTTTGGGTAACAGGGGGAAAGGAGGAAAGGCATAAAGAAGTCCCTGGGGCGAATCGTGGACTAGAGCGTCTCTGGGTATGTGACCCGGAAGCGGGAAAAGGGAGTAGTAGTTGCTGCATTTGCTGTTGAAGGGGTGGCAAAGAGATCACAGCAAGGCTGTCCCCATTTGCGGAAAACAAGATTTCGCAACTTCCTGATTCAGAGACCACTCATGAGGCATGAGTATAGCTCTGCGGAGCCTGTCCGCTATGATGGTGGATGTTCCGGGGATGTGCGTCGCAATCAGAAAACGTTGGGAGGAAATCGACCACTGCCAAAGTCTGAGTGCTTCTCGACACAGGGGGTAGGATTTGGTTCCACCCTGTTGGTTGATGTACCGCACCACTGACAGGTTGTCCGTTTGAATAGCATTGGTCCCAGAAGGAAGAGAGTCTTGAAGAGCTTGCAACGCTAGGAGCACGGCTCTCATTTCTAGGACATTTATGTGCAGATGGTACTTGTGAGGTTGCCAAGTGCCTTGGACTGTCCTGCCCAGATAATGCCCCCCCCAACCCTATCAGAGAGGTGTCTGTCGTCAATGTGGCTACCGGAGGGGGTTGTATGAAAGGTTGGCCCTGAGTAACTAGTGGGGAGACCATCCACCAAGAAAGGTATCATTTGCATGCCTCCGTGATCAGGATTATGTGAGACATGGGTAGTTTGTGGAAAGACCACTGCGTGAAAAGAAGCCACTGAAGAATTCTCATATGAAAGCGTGCTAGTGGAATTAGGAGAATGGCTGCTGCCATACGTACCTGACTTGGATCATTTTGCTCTGCATCAGAACCTGTACCTGCTGACTGATTGCGGACACCCTTTCTAGTGGTAGCCTTGCAAACATATCCCTTGTGTCAAAGTCTGGTCCTATGTAAGTGAAAGATTGACAGGGCAACAAGGCAGATTTTTCAAAATTTATTGTAATGCCGAGCTGGGAGCAAATTGCGTTTGTGTAGTCCCCGTGCTTGTACGAGTTGATGCTTGGTGGTAGCAGTAAGGAGCCAGTCATCTAGATACGGAAACACCTGGAATCCTTGACGCCTCAGGTGAGCCCTGACCACTGCCATACATTTGGTGAACACCCTGGGGGCTGTGGTGAGACCAAAGGGCAGAGCTCTGAACTGATAATGACTGGCCCCCAGCCGGAAGCAAAGTTATCTCCTGGAGCGCCTGTCCATCTTTATATGGTAGTACGCGTCCTGAAGATACAGCCCATTCAATTGTCCTGCCCCAGAAAGGGTAGAATGGACTGTAGCGTGACCATCCGAAACTTTGTTCTTTGCACAGACCTGTTTAGTCTGCTGAGATCCAGAATCGGTCTCCAGTCCCCTGTCTTTTTTGGTACTAAAAAGAACCTTGAGTAAGTTTTGGATCCGTGCTGGTCTGCCAGGACTTCCTGGATGGCTCTTTTTTCTAGCAGTTTTGAAACTTCTATTACTGCTTGCTCCTTCAGATTGGGTGGAACATGGAAGGGTCTTCCTTGACTGTAAAGGGGGTTGATGGAAGGGAATTTTGTAACCTCCGGATATAACGGACCGTACACATCAGTCTTGTGTTAAACTTTGCCAGGCTTTTGGGTACAGCGAAAGTCTCCCCCCGACTGCCTCCAGAGTTGAGCAGCCGGGCAACCCTTCAGGGATGCTGGAAGGGCTTATCACAGAAGGATTCTCTGTTGCCCTGGTTCTGCAGACCCCCTCTGCCACAAGGGCGGCATCTATTATTATGGTTTCCCCCTCTGCCTCTGGAGGAAAAAAATCAGTACGCGTGTCAGACAAGGCTCCCTGAGATTTACGGAACCACATCTTCCCACTCTTCTGACCCTTAGGGTAAGGTCTAGAGGGAGTGGAAAAACGGACTCCCACGGCAGAGAGAGTCTTGCCTTCTTGCTCACACCTAGTCAAAGTGTCTTTCACCTGTGGTCCAAAAAGAAAGGAACCATCAAAGGAAGTGTTGAAGGCCGCTCGAAAGGGTTTCGCAAAGTTACACAGCCGCATCCACGCATTCCTCCTAAGGGCCACCTCAGTACCTGCGGCTCTACTCGCCCCATCGGCTGCATAGGAAATGAGCCTCATGGAGGAGTTAACAGAATTGAGCGTGGCTAGCTGGAAAGCTACCTTGGCTTGTGCTCCCTCAGCTGTTGGATCTTGGAGGGCATCTCAGAGCTCTTTAAGGAGATCCCTTTGAAGTTGGCTAAAATGACACAGGTAGTTCAGTGACCTCAGAGAAGGTCGCTGAAGCAAACATTCGCTTCCCGTATCTGTCCATCGTCCTAGACTCCTTGTTAGACCTTGAGGTCTCAGTCAACTCTTTTTGGTGGCTGCTACCACCATAGCATCAACAGTGACACCTTTCGAAAGGAACTGCTTATCCTGGGGTGCTGTAATGGATTTACCAAGTCTCCTCTGAGTTGGTTCCACTGTATCCGGAGCTGACCAAGCCTTTCGAGCCACCGTCATAAGTGGATCGAAAGGCGGAGACACCCCGGAGGTGGAAGGTCGGAAACCGAAGGCATCCAGAAGGGGCTAGGGGATTCCAGTTCCCCCTCTGCTTAAGCATTTCTAGGATGTCCGAGAAGGAAACATCTTCAGAGGGAGATCTTGGGGACCCTTCCGAATTATCTAAGTCAGTATCAGAAGTGACAGATTCGGGGGAGTCAATGTGCTTCCTCTTACACTTTTTCTTCCAAGGGAGCTCTTCTGAATGATCAGGAGAGGCCTTAGAAGAGGAGGAAACACCCAATGGGGTGTCCTGGAGCATCGGTTCCTTACGCTTAGGGTCTGGAGGAGGAGCAGAGGTTGGTACAGGCACTACAGGAGACAGAGCCGGTGGGGCTGACAGTGGAGCGGACTCGGGGAACAGCACACTCCGCATGAAATCGAAGGTGTCCCTGCCACGATGCAGAGAAAGCTCTGGTTCCAAAGAAATAGGAATCTTTCTCCGCACCGAGGGGGACGGCTCCGAGGCCGATGTTGGAGCCGAGCTCACCTGCTCCGAAGCTCCGAGAGGGAGAAAGTACAGTTTTGTACCTACCATAAATGTAGATGTTAGAGTGCTAATACAGCTGCAGTCCTCACAGATGGGTTCTCCTGCCGTCAGGTGGGTCCTCGGTCGGCCGAATTCCAACGTCTAGGTCCGGCATCGGTTGTTGTCGCTTCTTCCCTGACGTCAGTGCGACAGGGGTATAAAGGAACCAGCCAACGCCATTTTCTTCAGTTTTTCTTGCCCCAGATGTCAGGTGCCCCCAGAAGGAAGGCAATACATAAAATTAGGTAATAATGCCATGCAATATAATCAAAAAACAGTAGTTGCAAGCAAATACACCATAAAAGAATACCCCTAGAGGGGAAGGAGAGTGGGAAACCTGGACTGCAGCTGTATTAGCACTCAAACATCTACATTTATGGTAGGTACAAAACTGTACTATGTTAATCGTGCATACAGCTGCAGTCCTCACAGATGGGTAGAATCCCAAAGCTAAGAAAGGGGTGGTAGGCACTAGGTGCAACTAGGAGGAGCCAAAATGCCCTGCAAGACTGCAGTGGCAAAGCCTGCTCTAGATTTTGAGTATAATGGTAAGTTGTAGTGCTTGGAGAAGGTATGCACAGAACTCCAAGTGGCTGCTTCCAAGATATCCTTGGTAGGAACTCCTCTGAGGAAGGCTGTAGAGGTGGCTGTGGCCCTGGTGGAATGAGTTCTAATGCCTGTAGGTACAGTTTTGCCATGAAAGGAATAGCAAAAGCGTATGCAGTGGGCTATCCATTTTGAAATTGTCTGTTTGGAAATTGGTTTTCCTTGAGATCCTACGGCATAGGCCACAAAGAGCTGTTCTGATTTTCTGAAAGGCTTTGTTCTGTCCAAATAATAACGCAGTTGTCTGTGGATGTCCAAGGAATGTAGTAATCTCTCCCCTTTGTTTTGAGGATTAGGATAAAAAGTAGGTAAGTGTATGGCCTGATTTAAAGCTACCCTGGATACCACTTTAGGCATAAAGGATGGGTTGGTTCGTAAGGAAACTCTGTCCTGATGGAAGATGATAAAAGGCTGGACAGCCATAACAGCCTGTAATTCTGAAACTCTACGAGCTGAGGTGATAGCCAGAAGGAAAGCTGTTTTCCAGGACAAGTATTGCAAATCTGCTGAAGCAGCTGGCTCAAAAGGAGGCAGGGTCAGTTTTTCCAGAATGAAATTAAGATCCCAAGCAGGTATTTGTCGTTTCCTTGGAGGTCTCAAATTCTTAGCCTCTCTGAGGAACTGTCTTAAGAGAGGGTGAGAGGATAACGGTGGATCAG
Organism: Protopterus annectens; assembly: GCF_019279795.1. Lineage (NCBI taxonomy): Eukaryota > Metazoa > Chordata > Ceratodontiformes > Protopteridae > Protopterus > Protopterus annectens. The sequence goes on from NC_056735.1 coordinate 1,423,706,272, forward strand.
TGTTGTATTCTGCAGAAATGGCTGAGGCATGGATTTTGATGGAGGAGAAAGAAAGTCCACTGCTTAGCAATTCAGTCAAATATTGTAGTATTTGGGGTAAATTCAGATTTCCAGGGTCCTGGCCCTTTTTCTCATTCCAGGTACAAAAACGTTTCCATTTTGCGGAGTAAGCTTTCCTAGTTGATGGCCTTCTGGCCTCCAAAATGACATCCTGCACCTCCTTGGAGAGTAGGGCCTACTGTGATGCTAAGGAATCTTCCATGCGGCTAGATTGAGTGTTTTTAGTTGACTGTGAAGGGTTTTGAAGCTGTGTTGAGTCAGAAGAGGCATTAGAGGCAGGGTCCATGGAGGGGAATGCGTCAGGCTCCTCAGGAGTGGGTACCAGTGTTGTCTTGGCCAGTCCGGAGCAATGAGGATCATTTTTGGTCTGTCTGCTCTGGTCTTCAATAGCACTTTGGGCAGCAGAGGAAGAGGAGGGAAGGCATAAACTGTCATTGATGTCCAACTGAAAGTGTGTCCACTCTCCAGGCCTTTGGATGGAAGATCCTTGAGCAGAATTTTGTCAATTGATGATTTTTGTGGGAGGCAAATAGATCTATGTCTGGCCTTCCCCATTCTTGGATCATTTCTGTAAAAACTTTTGGATGCAACTTCCATTCGTGTGGATCCGTCATATTCCTGCTTAGGTTGTCTGCCAGCGTATTTTCCTTGCCTGGCAAGTACTGCGCTTGTAGTTCCATTTGTAAGTCCATGGCCATGTTCCAAAGTGACATGGCCAGTCTGCATAGGGGGTAAGAATGTGTTCCTCCCTGCTTGTTGATGTACCACATAACTGTGGTGTTGTCCATTCTTATCAAGTTGACCTGGTTGTAGAAAATTCTTGAAAGCTATAATAGCATTTATTACTGTTAGCATTTCTTTTTGATTGATGTGAAGGTGCTTTTCTTTTTGGGACCATTTGCCCTGAATGCACCGTTCTGTCATGTGCGCCCCCCCCCCCAGGCGTAGTCCGAGGCGTCTGTTGTGATGACTTGATTTGCTTGAGGCTTGCTGAAAGGAAGGCCTGTGTTTGTTTGGCATGCTTGAGCCCACCACAGAAATTCCTTTTGTAGACATGGAATTAGTGGTATTATTGTTTCCAAACTGTGGCTGTGCTGAGACCATATGTTTTTCCAATGCCATTGCAGTTTCCTCATATGCAGCTTTGCACATGGGATTAGTAAGATGCAAGATGCCATGAATCCCAGAGCCTGCAGGATTTTCCTTGCAGTAAGCCTGGTGCAATTTGCCAGTGTTCTGAAGTATTGAATTAGTTGCCCCTGCTTTTCTGGCGTGAGGTAGGCCATCTGGGTGTTTGTGTCCAAGTTGGCACCCAGGAAAATTATCTTCCGAGAGGGTATTAGTCTTGATTTCTTTTTGTTGACTGTGTATCCCAGAGAGTTCAATAACATTATTACATAAGCCAGATGTTTCTGAAGGATGTGTTTGCTGTCCGCTTGGATCAGGCAGTCGTCCAAATAGGGATATATTTGTATCCCTTAAAGTCTGCAGTAGGCAATTACTGATGCCAGGCATTTCGTGAATACTCTGGGCGCAGTAGATAAGCCAAAGGGCAATGCAGAGAATTGATAACGAGTTGAACCTGCAACAAATCTGAGGTATCTTCTGCAATTTTGTCTGATTGGGACATGCAGGTATGCCTCCTTGAGGTCCAATGTTACCAGCCAAGACTCCTTGCCCAGCATGGGAAGAAGCTGCTGTAGAGTGAGCATCTTGAATTTTGGTACGAGTAGGAATGTGTTTAGGATGGATAGATCCAGAATAGGTCTCCAATCTTTTCCTTTCCTTGGCACCAGAAATAGCCTGGAATAAAACCCTTGACCTTGTTCGTGCATAGGTACCTCTTTAATAGCTTTCATGTTTTTGAGATCTGTAATTAGCCTTTGTGCCTCTGCCCTTTGATTGTGTGGCAGGTTTGGCATGCCTCTCATTTTTGGAAGGGTGTGAAAATGGAATTTGTAGCCTCTGTTTATAATGTCCAGGATCCATTTGTCCTTTGTGACAGTATGCCAATTTTTTGAAAATAATGCCAGCTTTCCTCCCAAGGGGGCTGCCATTTGAGATCTGGTTGGCATGCAAAGTGGGAAGTCATTGTGTTTGCTTTCTGACAGATTGCGAGTTGTCCTCACCACCTTTTTGTGAAGGAGCTTGCCATTGTCTGCCTCTGTACGATCCTTGGGATTGTCCTCTGCCCCTCGGGCACCTGTATCTGCCTCTTTGGGGTCTGTCTGTGGCAGGAAAGGACCAGTTTTTAGAAGGCCAATTTCTACTAAAACGTGGGGGTTGTACCTGTAGAAATTAATTCACAGTTTGCATTGATTTAGCCTTTTCCTCCATTTTCCTTAATACCTCCTCAGCATTAGCACCAAATAGTACATCCCTTTGAAGAGGAGCGTCTAGTAATTTAGCTTTGACATGGTCAGGTAAGGCTTGTTCCTTAAGCCAAGCATGCCTACGTATGACTGATCCTGTAACAGCAGCTCTGCATGAGGCCTCTAGAGCATCAAAACCACATTGCAAGGTATGCTTACCCACTTGTTCTGCACTATGTATAAAGTCCTGCAACTCCTTCAAATCTGGTTGTTCAGGTTGTGACATTTTACTTTTCAATTGTGATAAGAGACTGCTGGTATTTTAGCATATGAAACTGACAGTTTAAGGCCCTCATAGATAGTGTAGCCGAGGTATATACCTTTTTTCCCCACCTTTCTAAGGATCTGGAATCTCTCTCGGAAGGCAAAGGATTCTTAGCAATGGAGGCCTTAACTCCCTTGGGGCCCTGTGAGATGGTTTCTGAGTCAGCAGCATGGCTCTTGTATAGAAATTGGTGCGACTCAGGGACCCTGTAGTACCTATCAGGCTTAACTGGAGATGGAGGTAGAGTCTGGGTTAAGGCAGGCCTCCGAGTAAACATCATCTAGAATGTCCAAGACAGGAGGTATAGCCAAAGGCCTGTGCTGAGGGAGCAAGAGAAATTCCCAGAGCCTTTTCTTGGAATCAGAATAATCCTGGCCTTCCCAGTGGAAGTGTTCCCTTAAGGTATGCAAAGTTTCCCCAAATGAGTAATCCTCAGGGGGGGATACAGAAGGGATGGACTCCTCCGCATCAGAGTCTTCAAAAGGGGAGTAAGAATGTTCCTGATCATCAGAGTGCTCAGAAATAATGGAGCCCTGATCAGAGGAAGGGGAATCTTCCTCCACTCTAGGTCTTTTGTCTGGAGCGGGCTGAGAACCTCTGATAAGAGTAATTAAATCCTCAGCCATTTTAAGCATCTGTTTCTTAGGCATGGGGCCTGGAGATGGCCCCTGTGCAGCTGGTCTCAGAGTGCATGGTTGCTTTAGACTTAGTGAAAGCCTTGATAGAAAAAGAAGAGGAAGGTCTGAAGACACCTTGAGTGGAGGTGGACCTGTCCACATTCTGAGTTTCAACTCAGACAGTGGCTTCGGTATCTGTAGTCGGGGTGTGGGCAGCGGAGCCTGCGACCTCGGGTACAGGAGACACAGTCAAAGACAGGTCGTTGGTAGGCACGGGCTGCGTAGGCGACTCACTGAGAACCGGACCATGTGTAGCCGGCTTTGGCGTGGTGTTGGTCCTTGTCTTTTCGGTTTTTTAGACAAAACCGGAGTCTGAGTATCCGACGACATAGTATAGTTAAATGCTTTTCCAAAATAATGCTGGGCGAACTCCGCCCGATGCTTAGTGTGTTTGTTGAGTGTAGCACAAAAGCGGCAGGCCGAGACCTCGTGGTCTGGGCCCAAACAAGGTATACAGAGGGAATGGAAATCCTTTTGCGGTATTTGCTTCCACAAGAAATACAATTATTAACTTTGTCTGACATCGGTCTGAGGCAAGAAAAGGTTCCCCAATGGGGTACTTGGCTTTTAAGACTTCGGTTTCCAAATTTTCATAATCTCAGGAGCTGGCCGACCGGCACTTGCCAACTGCTTCTGCTTCGGGCACTGCGCGGCAAGAAAGACTGAAGAAAATGGCGTCGGCTGGTTCCTTTATACCCCTGTCGCACTGACGTCAGGGAAGAAGCGACAACAGACGCCGGACCTAGACTTTGGAATTCGGCCGACCGAGGACCCGCCTGACGGCAGGAGAACCCATCTGTGAGGACTGCAGCTATATGCACGATTAACATCGGGGTTGGACAAGGGTCCAATGCCACTCGCCCCCTCAGAGCCAACGAGGGAGCCCCGGCGCCCAGATCCCTCGATGGAAGGTACCACAGAGGGAATCAAAGCAGACGTCGGAACCGAAGGAGAGAGAGTTACCAGAGCTGACAGTTCCACTACTCGAACCCCAACAAACTCCGGCTCCTAACTCATTGGAGTCGGAGGGGGAGCATCGAGAGAAGTGGACGGAGCAGATACCTGTTGAGGAGGGCTGGACAACAATTTATCTAGTGCCTGCGACTTAAGCAACCTACTGACCACTCTCTCCACATCATGATCAGACAGCCTAGAGGATCGAGAGGAGTGAGAGGATATCGCTCTGAAGGAAAGGAGAGAGGAGCCGAATGCACTGACTCTAGTGAAGGGGACCTCAGCCTCTTGTGGCTGTGACGGCTCCAAAGTCTGATGGAGCCGACAGGGAGATTGTCTTGGTGCCAGCTGGAATCGACGTAGAAGGTAAATCCTGAACCTAAGAATGCTCGGAACTTGGGGCAGATGGCTTAGTGAATTTACGGGATTTCACTGGCTGTGAGCTCTTGGCCGGTGAATCCTGGGGTTTTAAAAGACCCCCAAAGAATCAGCTTATTCTTACGCTCCTGCAGGACTCTTGGACTAAAGGCATGGCAAATAGAACAAGAGTCCTGCAGGTGCACAGCACCTAAACAATAGACGCAAGACGTGTGCCCATCTGTCAGAGACATTTTCTGACAGCAGGAGTCACACTTCTTGAACCCAGAAACCTTGGATTCCTTTGACATCCTTTACAATAGAAAGAAACCAATTATGACAACAACAACAAGCAATATACAGTCTACAAAAAACACACCTACTAGAAAGACTATAGCTAAAGTTTTTTTTTTTTTTTTTTTTTTTTAAAGATAATAGGAAAGCCTCCAATTTAAACAGCTGGCCTATAAAAAAAATCAGAAGGAAAGCCTCCAACTTAAACGGCTAACCTGACAAGAAGAGGGGTGGAGGGGTGGGGGAGAACTCTCCTAAACGAGTCCTACAAAAGGAGGGATACTATAAGATAAACAATTATCTAACACGGAAACAAAACTATCGCCAAGAATAAAATACTAGAAAAGTTAAAAATTCTAGTGAAAAAATTACACAAAACTCTATACAAGCCTGAGCCAGAAAAACAACACCTCACAGTTGAAGTGGCAAATGAGATCTGGGTAGCTATCGCTAGGCATTATGGGATAAGGGGTAGCCTAGAGCCAGTAAACAGCTCTCGAGCTATTGAAGATGGCAGAGATGGAGCAGAGGATCCGCTCCGATCCCAACCAGCAAGAACAAAGGCAAGATAGACAACTTATTTATTTTCTCTATGGTATTAGAAATGAATTTTCTGAAAGTGAGCTCAGGCTGCACTGTTGTTCCTATGGTGGAATTAAGCAGGCAGCTTTTTCAGAGCTGCTCCAGAGTGAATGAGTTAAGGAAGGGACAAACTATGTAAAACAGCAGTCGGCAAGGGCTGTAAAAAAGCACGGGTGCAGGGAAACAAATATAGAAATATTCTATGAAACGAGTCCGCTCTCAAAAATAGGACTGCAACTACAGAAGACAAGAGAAAGTCTTTATCGGATGTATGAAAAACACCAACAGTATGCTTTTGTCAAGTGCCGAGTGCCATGGTTGGCGGACTGCAGCGAGCGCGAGAGAGAAAAAGATAGACAGCTGGGCATGCTGATCATAAATCCCAAGCGGTAACTCGATGTTGCATTGTTTGCTTGACAGCAAGACACATTTAGCCCGCCTTCTAAGTACCTAAACTATATTCAATATTCTATCGCCCATTCATCCCTCCTGTAAACTTACACCTTTCTAGACTTGTGTTATGCCTTCTTGAATGCCTTTGTGGATATCCTCTACAACTATGTGGTTGGATCAAGGTGCAGCACAGCAGTAATATTACCTGTTAGCATACTCCAATAACTCTTAGCCCAATTATGGACAGAGCCAAAAGTAACGGGGGGGCAAAGGTAAAAAAAATCAAGGAGAAATCAGAAAGTTGCTAACAGGTTTTGGACTATCACGCAATTTCTGAAGGATATGAAGTCAAATTCAAAATGTCTGATATTACTTACTGACTTCACTTAACTCTTCAGTGATTTGCCAGAAAATAACAGAATGTATGAGAAATAGACCAAAAATATTAGCCAGAAATATGGTTATTCTGCAACATTCCATAGAGTTGAGAGGTATCCCCTGTTGATTTTTAGAGTCTTTTCCCCAAAGAAATGCCCATTTGTTTGCTGCTGCCACTGCCCTCACTGTTCCAGGTGGCCTGATCCAGGTGTGATCAGTACACACATCTCTCTCTGCTACCACAAATTCAACTTCTGCATCCCTTAACGAAACAGGATACGAAGTATGATTTCCATGTATGCTTCTGGTTTACTGAATGTACTGTTTGATTATGTAACATGACATGTGTGATAGTACGAATATTATATTCGATGCAGACCAAGGACAAACCCCCTTCTCACCACAACTTCATACCATTCCCCAATATATTACAGCCATGGAGTTTTTACTCCCTATCCCTGCTGTTAGACTTTGTAATACAGTACTATTCAAAATGTAGATTCTGAAAAACTGTGCACTTCAGGAAATCTATACTTCCAGATCTGGCTTAATTAAATTAACATGAACCATCTGAGTTCCAATTGCCTTATCAGTTTCCATGAAGACATGCCACTAATAGTCTGATTATAACACACGTACTGAATTCCTCCAGAGCTGTATTATCACAAAAACAATGTCCCTCTACATTGGATAAAAGATGTCCAATTCTACGTGACAGACATAATGGAGCATAATAAAAATATTCATTACAGTACAGTACTTACGCATTATATTCATATGGAAGCACAGATTCCACGGAGTCCAGCCTGTTCACATATAACTGAATTTTATTCTAAAAGATAAAAGACATGTAATCAATGTGAGCTATCAACATAAAAAATACATACATACAGTAAAAACAACTAATCTGGATATTAATGGGTATAAAAATGCTACGTCACTGCTGAAACTCTAGCATGTCCTACAAACTCTAGCTTGTTCTAATGGCTACAGGTGGAGTCCACAAGTATTACCAACTCACAAATGGGAGAATGGAAGGCAGCAGCAAACACTGGATATTCACACAGAACAGTACATGCCTCACATTACTGTATGACAGCACCTCACAACAATGAAAACAAGAAAACATCTAGATTAAACAGCTGGCTTTTCCAGCTCAACATTCAGTGCTAAACATCACTGGAAACTGAGCAAATAGAAGAAACCCACCCAATAAGGAAGTACATCATATTATCAAGACTGTCTCCAAATAGTGTCAATTTCAGAAGTAGGTATTGCTTGGGCTGCCAAGGCCCAAACTAGCTTACCTAGAGAAAAGCAAGCATATAAGACACCAAAAACGTAGTCAAAGGCACACAGGAAACACTTGGACCACAGTTATGCATTTTCCATAACAATGGATCTATAAAGAGGTCATCTTGCTTTGGTAACATTCAGGACTGAAGGCACAGACATTACTAAAACTTCACAGATGAGGGTACCAGGTAGTCTGGTAAAGTTGAACTCTTTCCATCATGTATCACTCTTCTCGCCTTCTCCAGTTTCACAGTTACTACTGCCATTAAGGATCTGTGCATCAATATCCTCTGGCAGGAGATTAGATTAAAATGCCTGGCTTGAGGATTAAATCACTGACCCCATGGCAGCCACTCTGGATACTACATATACAGCATCATACCCATATTTAATGGTATATTTTCCAACCTGTGAAGTTGGATAGGCTTTTAGACCTTTGCCTTCTGAGCATTTAGGAGTTAATCCAGAGCAAACCTCCTACTACTCAGGTGACACCCTGGCAAAATTTTGAGCTACTCAAACCATGTAAACTACACTGTCGATGCAGAATTATTCAAAGAAACTCTATGCCATCATGTAAAACAGGTTCATAAGTGTATACTAGTCTAAAATACAGGGAGCTTCATTAGCCTAGTCATGTAATCCAAATCTATCCCACAAGTTACTGCGCCTCGCATGTTATATAAGGGATGTATGTTAGTTAGGGCATGATTTAACAAATGCCTCTGTCCAGAGAGACAGATGTCAGACCTGGGTGAATTTCCAATTTCCCATCCACTAGTCCAATCTGAGCTTTAACAGGGTTAGGAAAATGCTCCGTTTCAAAATGTATGGGAAAGCCTATTCCATTCAAGGGGAATTCTCAGAGATATGTACCTTCAATCTGCAAAGGACATAATGTTTATGCCCAGTTTTCCTTTTGAGAGGAAATTATTTGAACATTCCAGCATTTGCATGTGCTTGGTCAGGTAAATACAGAAATGGGCATTATGCTCAATGACGGCTGAGTACAGTGGCACAATGACTTCCCTGGACCTTGATGCTATGCCCTAACTTATAAGTTGAGTGACAGAGAATGATTTTCTTACAACTTTAGACATGTTGGTTAAAAGCCAGGTTACTACCCTACACGTTTCCCAAACCCCCGACTATGGTGTCTACTTTTAGGGGTGTTTTACCAATGAAGTAGTTTTCCTAACTATCAAAGAAGTAGTTTCCCCAGAGTGTCTAACTTCCCAAAAGGTACTATTAGGCATTTCTTGACAAAGAGTTTTAAGCCGTGGTTTTGGCACCAGTCATTTGCCTGCGTTAGACCTTCCTGTAAGGTGTTAATATCACTGGGGGTTTCTACGATTGCATCTTCCTTGAAATTATCTGTAAACTTGGTAAGCCAGAGGCCCATGACATTGGCCTTGACTTCAGAAATAATAGAAGCAAAAAAGGAGTAGACATAACATGGATCTATGGGGATGTCATTGGTGACCAACCTATTTGTGAAGGTGGTCCCAAGATTATATCAGGTCCCATCAACGCTGTATTCTTAGCCTTGGAGAGTGCATCCAAGACCTGCGCCCTACTGAAGGTTGGTGGGATTACATTACATATTTCCTGTTTGGGGGCAGCTGAAAGTACAGTTTTGTACCTACCATAAATGTAGATGTCCGATAGATATGCAACTGCAGTCCTTACATATGGGTTGTCCTGCCTCAGGCAGCCCTTCGGTCGGCCGGATTCCAAAGTCTGGGTCCGGCATCGGCTGATGTCGCCTCTTCCCCGACGTCAGAGCGACTGGGGTATGAATGCATCAGTCGACGCCATCTTCTTCAGTGTTTCTTGCCCCAGATGCCAGGTGCCCTCCAAAGAAGGCTAAAATTAGAGACTGGATAAAAAATTCCAGACATGCACAACAGTAATAAACAGACACACCATAACAGGTTTCCCCAGCTAATTTGGAAAAGGGGAGTGGACCCAAAAAGGATAATTTACAGAGGGGTAGGAGGGAGGGAAAACCTGACTGCAGTTGCATAGCTATCGGACATCTACATTTATGGTAGGTACAAAATTGTACCATGTCCTTCAAGAATGCAACTGCAGTCCTTACATATGGGTTGAATACCATAGCCAAGCTGGGGGTGCTAGGATCTAAGATAAAGATGGTGTAGCTAAAATGCCCTGCAGGACTGCCGAAGCAAAGCCTGCTCGGGATCTGGAATATAAAGGCAGGTTGTAGTGTTTGGAAAATGTATGCACGGAGCTCCATGTAGCAGCTTCTAGAATGTCCTTTGTAGCCACCCCTCTTAAAAAAGGCTGTGGAGGTGGCTATAGCTCTGGTGGAATGTGGCCTGATATTGGCTGGCACACCTTTTTCCATGGAAAGAGTAACAGAAACTGATGCAGTGTCCAATCCATTTTGAAATTGTTCGTTTGGAAATTGCCTTTCCTTGTACTCCAGCAGCGTAAGCTACAAATAGTTGGTCAGACTTTGTTGGCTTTTGTTCTGTCCAAGTAGTAGCACAATTGTCTGTGTATGTCCAAAGTGTGCAGCAGCTTTTCTCCTTTATTTTGAGGATTGGAAAAGAAGGTAGGCAAGTGAATTGCTTGATTTAGAGACACCCTGGATATCACTTTTGGCATGAATGAAGGATTGGTTCTTAAAGAAACTCTGTCCTGATGAAAAATGAGAAATGGAGGTACTGCCATGAGGGCCTGCATCTCCGAGACTCTTCTTGTTGAGGTAATTGCCAACAGGAAAACTGTTTTCCAGGAGAGAAATTGCAATTCTGAAGATGCTGCTGGCTCATTTTTCCAACACGAAGTTGAGGTCCCATGCAGGCACTGGTGGTTTTCTGGGAGGTTTGATATTCTTAATCCCTCTTAGAAACTGTCTTAGCAAAGGATGTGAAAACACAGGTGGATCACTGTTGTATTTTGCTGAAATTGCTGAAGCGTGTATTTTTATGGAAGAATATGAAAGGCCATTATGTAGCATTTCTGCCAAGTATTCTAGTATCTGTGGGATGCTCATTACTGATGCATCCTGACCCTTGCTGGCATTCCAGATGCTGAATCTCTTCCATTTGGCTGAGTAAGTTTTTCTGGTGGAAGGTCTGCGTGCTTCCAGTAAGATCTCTTGAACTTTCTTAGAGAGAGATATGGGGAGAAGTCATGGAACCCTCCAAGCTGTCAGCTGTAGTGTTTGCAAATTGGGATGAGACGTCCTGTAATTGTGCTGAGTCAGAAGCAGAGGCCATTGAGGCAGGGGCCACGGCTTGGTGCGAGTTATGCTCCTCAGTAATGGATACCAGTGCTGTCTTGGCCAGTCTGGAGCTATCAAAATGCCTTTCGGTTGTTCTGCTTTGATCTAAAGTAACACCTTGGTCATTAATGGTAGAGGTGGGAATGCATAGATTGTTAGAGAGTTCCAGCTGAAGGAGAGAGCATCCATTCTCCAGGCTTGAGAATGGTGTGTCCTCGAGCAGAACTTCTTCAGATGAAGACTGAGGTGTGAGGCAAAGAGGTCTATGTCCGGCCTCCCCCATGCACGGGTTATTTGTGAAAAAATGCCTGGATGCAACATCCATTCGTGCGGATCCAAGATGTTTCTGCTTAGACTGTGCGGATCCAAGATGTTTCTGCTTAGACTGTCCGCCAGAACATTGTCCTTGCCAGAACATTATCCTTGCCTGGAACAAACTGGGATTGCAACTGTATGTTCAGTTTCAGGGCCTTTTCCCAAAGAGTCATTGTTAGCCTGCAGAGGGGGTAAGAAAGAGTGCCTCCCTGTTTATGTACCACATAACAGTGGTGTTATCTGTCTTTATTAGCAGTTGACCTTGCTGAAGAAATTTTCCGAAGGCCTCAATTGCATGAATCACAGCCAACATCTCTTTTTGATTGATGTGTAGATGCACTTCCCAGGGTGCCCATTGCCCTTGAATGCATCTGCCCTCCATGTGCGCCCCCCATCCATGATCTGAGGCGTCTGTTGTAATGGTTTGGCTTGTTTGAGGTTTGTTGAAAGACATGCCTTTGTTTAGCTGGCTTGCCTGTGCCCACCACAAAAATTCCTTTTGTAGACATGGAATGAGTGGAATAATTGCTTCTAAGTTGTGGCTGTGTTGAGACCATAAACTTTTTAGGTACCATTGTATTTTTCTCATGTGTAGTCTTGCCAGTGGAATCAGAAGAATGCAAGATGCCATGAAACCCAGAGCCTGCAGGATTTTCCTTGCAGTCATCTGGGTGAGCTTTGCTAGGCTTTTGAAGTAATCTGGTAATTGTTCTTGTTTTTCTTCTGTGAGAAAAGCCATTTGTGAGTTTGTGTCCAGTTTGGCTCCTAGAAAAATTATTTGTTGGGATGGCAGTAGTCTTGATTTTTGAATGTTGACTGTGTATCCCAAAGCCTGTAGTAAGTGAATGACATAGTTCAAGTTTCTTATCAAGGCTTGCTTGCTGTCCGCTTGTATAAGGCAGTCGTCCAGGTAATGGTATATTTGTATCCCCTGGAGTCTGCAGTGTGCAATTACTGATGCCAGGCATTTCGTGAATGCTCTGGGTGCAGTAGATAAGCCAAAAGGCAATGCTGAGAATTGATAATGCTCTGACCCTGCAAGAAATCTGAGGTATCTTCTGCAACTGTGTCTGATTGGGACATGCAGGTATGCCTCCTTGAGGTCCAGAGTAACCAGCCAAGACCCCTTGCCCAGCATGGGAAAAAGTTGCTGTAACGTCAGCATTTTGAATTTTGGCACAATGAGAAAAGTGTTTAGAGCGGACAAGTCCAGTATAGGTCTCCATTGCTTTTCTTTTCTTGGAACAAGGAACAGACTTGAGTAGAATCCCTGGCCTTGTTCCTGAGGAGGAATTGCTTTGATTTGTAGCAACTTTGAAACCTATACGAGTGCCTCTGCCCTTTGATTTTGTGGCAGGTTTGGCATGCCTTGTCTTGTTGGTAAGGTATGGAAGTGGAACCTGTAACCTTTGTCTATTATGTCCAGAATCCAGTTGTCCTTTGTTAAAACGTGCCAATTTCTTGAAAATAAGGATAATTTTCCGCCTAAAGGTGCTTCTCTGAGCCTTGGTCGGCGGTGTCAAAGTCAAGTCATTGTGATTGTCCCTGTGGAGCAATAGAAGTCCCTGCGCCACTTCTCTGATTAGTCAGTTGCCATTGGCGGCCCCTGTAGGAGCCTCGGTATTGCCCTCTACCTCGAGCACGCTTGTTTTTTCCCCTTTGGAACTTGTCAGTGTCTGGAAAGGACCAATTCTTCGAAGGCCAATTCCTGCTGAACCTTGGTGGCTGAAACTGGAGGAAATCTTTGATTGTTTGTACTGATTTAGCCTTTTCCTCAATTGATTTCAACACATCCTGAGCATTAGCACCAAATAGCTTGTGTTTTTCCAGAGGTGCATCTAGAAGCTTTACTTTAACATGATCTGGCAATGCCTGTTCTTTCAACCAAGCATGTCTACGAATGACAGCCCCTGTCATAGCTGCCCTACATGAAGCTTCCAATGCATCATAACCACACTGTAGAAAATTATTGCTAATCTGCTGAGTATTATGAACCAAATCCTGCAAGGCCTTTCTATCTAAAGGCTCAGGAGAGGCTAACTTGTTCTGCAAATCATCCATCAAGAAATCCTGATACTGAAACATATGAAAAAGACACTTAAGTGCCCTCATGGCAAGGGTAGTTGAGGTATAAACTTTTTTGCCCCACCTCTCCAGGGACCCAGATTCTCTGTCAGCGGGCAAAGGATTTTTGGCCGTGGAAGTGGCCACTCCCTTGGGCCCCTGGGAAATAGTTTCTAGGTCAACAGAGTGGGCCTTAGAGATGTTTATGATGTTCAGGAACCCTGTAATATCTGTCTGGCTTGACAGGAGCAGGAGGGAGAGAATCAGGAGAAGCACTCGAGTCTGAGTAAACATCATCCAATACATCTAACACAGGTAGAATAGCTAAAGGCCTGTGCTGGGGTAACTTAAGGAAAGTACGAAGCCTTTTCCTGGAGTCGGAGAAATCCTGGTCCTGCCACTGAAAATGCTCTCTCATGGAGTGGAGAATTTCCCCGAAAGAAATATCCTCAGGAGGAGAGGCAGAGGGAATAGATTCATCAGCATCAGAATCCTCGTAGGCCTGGAAGGATTCCTGGGAATCTGAATGACCTGAGTCACCAGAGGCTTCATCTGAGGAAAAGGTATCTGTCTGCTCAACCCTAGGCCTTTTGTCTGCAGGCGGCTGAGAACCCCTGTCTGGATGAGCCTGAGAGCCTCTGAGTAATGAAATAAGATCTGCAGCTAAAGTCATGATCTGTTTATCAGAAGTGGGACCCTGAGAAAAAGATTTAGGAGGGAGAGACTTAGCCTGGTTGGCAGCCTTAGCACGTGTGTAGGCCTTGATGGACAAACACCGGAGGCCTAGCTGCCCCACGTGCAGGAGTAACTTTGTCCACCGGTATGGTGTCAGGCAAAACTTGGGTTTCGGTTTCAGGAGGAAAATCAACAACCGGCACCGGGGAAGCCTCCGAGAGCGAAGTGTGAGGTAAAGCGGTGTCGTTGGTCTGGAGCGGTTGAATTACCGCCTCCGAAGAGACCGATGCACTCGCGGTAGGTTTTGGTGTGGTGTCGATAGAAGTCGCGGGCCGAGAAGGTCTGTCCCGGACCTTCCGTTTTTTTGGAAATAAGTGATGTCGGTTGTTCCGACGGCATGATATAGGAGTAATTTTCCCCAAAAAAAGTCTACAGTAAATTCTGCCCGGCGCCTGAGTGCGCTTATTGAAGCGAGCACAGGCCGCACAGGCCGAGACGTCGTGGTCTGTGCCAAGGCAGGGAAGGCAGTAAGAATGGAAGTCCTTATGAGGTATTTGTTTACCACAAGACAAACAGTTATTAACTTTTGCAGTTTTAGCTGACCGGCTGAGGCAAGACAAGGTTCCCCAACGGGGTACTTAGCTTTTTGATGACTTCGGTAACTGAAAACACAGGAGCTGACCGACCGGCACTTGCGAACTGCTTTGGGCACCGCGCGGCAAGAAAGACTGAAGATGGCGTCAACTGATGCTTTTATACCCCAGTCGCTCTGACGTCGGGGAAGAGGCGACATCAGCAGACGCCAGACCCAGACTTTGGAATCCGGCCGACTGAAGGGCTGCCTGAGGCAGGACAACCCATATGTAAGGACTGCAGTTGCATTCTTGAAGGACATCATAATATTCTGCACCCAAGAAACTTTATAATGCCTATCCAGGCTTGTGGGTGCAGGGACAGGCATCCCCCAACTGCCTACAAAGTGGAGCAGTCAGATAGCTCATCAGGGGACAAGGATAGGGCTTCGTTAAGAAATGGTCTCTGAAGCCCTGGTGCTTCAGGCCACCCTGTCATGAAAGTAGCGTCTCCCATTAGAACCAACCCCCCCCCCCCCTGCCACAAGGGGCTCTTTCTCCATAAGAGTCTTGGGAAGTACCTTGTGACTTTCAGAACCACAATTTTTTGTCACCTCTATGGTTCAGAGAAAAGGTCCTCTGAGGGGAAGAAAAAAAATGGGATTCCCACTGCAGAAGGGGTCTTCAACCTTGCTTGCACCTAGAGAGTGGCTCCTTCACCTTAGGGCCAAAAATGAATCCATTACAAAGGGGCATTCATGAACAGAGATTTGAAGGGCTCCAAAAAATGAGAAGCACATTCAGGAATGCCTTCTAATGGTTAAATCTAAACCTGCTTGTCAAGCAGCTTCCCCTAAGGCACGAGAGATCAATCTCATGGAACCACAGGATAAAGACTGGAGGGTGACCAGTTGTGAAGAAAATGTTTTCTTATTCTCCACAGTTGTGATGAAAACGTTCTTATCCTCCACAGAGATGGACCTGCAGGGGGCACTGGAAAACTGCATAACTAATTCCCTTTTGAAAATCTTGTAATGTGTTAAATTCAGAGACCTAATCACAAAGGTCACTTATGAGTAAACATGTTTACCCAATCTATCCAGAGTCCTAAATTCCCTATTTGGAGAATGGATAAGAGCTCTGTTCCGCTAGCTCTTTCTTAGTGGCTGCTACAACCACCACAACAGCCAGAGAAGGACCCTTGCTCCAATGAGTCCTATCTTTTGGTGCAAAGATGTATTTGTCCATTCATTTGTGGATAGGCTCCGACATCTGGATCCTTCCATATCCTGTCAGAGATGTCTACCAAACTTGTAGTTGAGCCAACTACGAAAGCCTCAAGGAACAGGGACGCCTATTGAGAAAGGGGGGGGGGTCAAAAGACCAACCATTCTTTCCACTTACAAAATAAGAGCATCTCTTTGAATGAAACGTCCTCAAGGGTTGATCTGGGGGACCCTTCACCTTCACTGAAATCAGTGTCTTCAGTTAATGACTCTTGTGGAGAGTCTAGATGTCTTTACACATCTGTTTCTGAAGAGGCTTTTCAGTGGGAGGTTCCAGAGAGGACTCAGAAGTGCCAGTCTCCTGAATGAGGAGACACTAGAGGCTTGACCAGACAGGCTGTCAGGATGAAAATACCCAGCTTCCACAGTAGACAGTTAAATGCAGGGTGGACCAGAGGAGGGTAAAGAGGAAAAAGCTCTTTCCACTACCTCAAAAGATAAAGCCACATGGGAACTCAGTTTCACTCCTACTGCATCCGAAGAAACCAGTGAGGGCCGAAACTCAATCCTCTCCAGTCTTCATCCTTGACACAGAGGTTGGAGCCAAGCTGTCTAGTGCTGAAGCTACAAGAGGGAGGGACACCTATAACAGTAGTGGAGTCAATCCCATCCTCCTGGATCCAGCACAGATGCTACAGCCCCGAAATCTTTCTGGATCTGACAATGCTGGAACAGTTTGGGTCAAAGAAAGTATCAAAGTCGAAGAAAGGGAAGTCTTAAGATCAGACACAGACATAAGAGCCTTATCTTTTGGTGTAAAGATATATTTGGCCATTCATTTGGGGATGGGCTCTGAAATCTGGGTCAGAAATATATGAAACCACAGAGGAATTGGAGTAGGAGTTAAAATGTGGGGTTGTATGGTGGAAAAGCTCACAGGTCCGATAGGAGACAGATCCAGTAACACAC